>NC_089583.1:21792872-22092386 GCF_019320115.1 Miscanthus floridulus
TCCTGTTCCCAATGGAGCTCCAGTTCCAGCAGCCACCACAAAGCCATCCCCAGCAGCAGTACAGCAGCTACCACCAGCCGCCAGCAGCCACAAAGGAAACCAAGCCAAGAACGAGAACCAAGTGCGCCAGCACCGGCGGCGGTGGTGGCGGTGGCGGCAGCAAGTTTGTGGGCGTCCGGCAGAGGCCATCAGGGAGGTGGGTGGCCGAGATCAAGGACACCACCCAGAAGATCCGGATGTGGCTCGGCACGTTCGAGACCGCCGAGGAGGCCGCGCGGGCCTACGATGAGGCTGCCTGCCTCCTCCGGGGTGCCAACACGCGCACCAACTTCGCCGCCGCCGGCGCGCACGCCTCGCTGCCGGACTCGCCGCTTGCGGCGAGGATCCGTGGCATCCTCAACCACAAGAGGATGAAGAAGAACAACGCGGCGTCCCAGCAGCAGCACACCGTTACATTCTTCCCTGCAGCAGCGGCATACCGTCGTGCTGCTTGCGACGTCGCCAGAGCCGCAGCCAGCACCACTAGCACCAGCACCATCACCACGACCACTAGTAGCATCAGTCCAAGTAGCAGTCCTAGCTCCAGCATTGTCAGCTTCGCCATGAGCAGCCATGGCGTCCGCACTCCCATCCTCCCTGCTCAAAGCATGGCTGAGGAAGCTTACAGGCCATACTTGGTCAACGGAGGCGGCGAGGAGTTCCAGCTAGCCGCACAACAGTATGAACGATCATGGGCACTCAACACCACCAGCATAACACCTTCGGATGGCTGCGACATGGCTCATAAGAATGCTTGCTTGGTGGTCGCAGAGGTGGACAAGATTAAGCTGGAGAAGAAAAGCTCTGTGTCACCCCACGGCGGCATGGACAGAGCTCAGGACAAGGATCTTTTTGACGCAGGAAATGATGCATCTGACTCCTTGTGGGATCTGCCACCTATTTGCCCGCTTTCTTGCAGGTCTTTGATGTATTAGCCTAGGTAAAGATTTTGCACGTCCCCGGTCTCAGTGCTCCTTTTTCTAGGTCCATTTTCTGCTCCTAGGAGCCAATTCTGTACAAAAGAGTGTATGAGGAATGATGGCCAGCAAGCAGAGTAATGTGACGGACATGTCTTTCGTCTAGATAACTGGCTTTGAAAGAGTTACACTTGTCTTTCTTCTTTTCATTTTGTTTTTTCAATCAGGTAATAGACCTTAGCTCCTTTTGAGTTGCATCCAGACAATAATATAGCTGTCGCTAGAGAGGCTTTATCTATTTCTATGCACAACAATAGTTTAAATCTTTTTGTGGTGGATTTTTGCAGTGATTTAAAATTAGGCATGAGAAATTTTCATGGCTCAACTAGACTCAGAAGCAGTTTGTAACAAAATGGTACTGATTCTGAAGAAGTGTATATGAAATAACTATGATTTGAAAGGTAACATTTATATTGAATTACATAAGCAAATATTTACCAACCAAGCAAACAATGCTTCTTGGATGATAAGTTCAGTGTAATGGCTGTCAAAATACTGGACTGTGATGATCTGACGTTCTTCATTCACCAACAAGCAAAATCTAGCATTTTATAAATAAATAAAAAAGTTAATGCATTATGTAAGTATAAGACACTATTTTGGCAAACATTCCCCTTACACATGAAGTTAGCCAATACACAGCGTACTATACCCAGGCTGAATCACGGATGGGCAAGCTGATAGACATCCCATGGTTAAGCCACGTAACGAAGAAATCCCCAACGAAACCCTAGGGGCGCTCAAAAGAGGGGAAAAGAAAATAACCGCTTGAGGGGACAACCTCGGAGCGGGACCTAGAAGCTCCCGCAACGGCGCGGCGGCGGGCGATGGCTTGGGGAGGCCGAGCGAAGCAGGGCTGCCGGCAGAGTACCTTCTAGAAGTTGGACGGGAGGGCGTGCGCATGCGATTCTGTTTAGTTGCTAGTTGGGCCGGGCCGCCGGAGAACCGAAACGCATCTGGACTCGGTAGACCGGCACGGATGGCGTCAGATTTTCTCTCACGCAACAGAATTCTGCGCACTCACCGTCCCCGGCCCCCCCCCCCCCCCCCCCCCCCCCCACCTAAAAAACAGGTAGAAATGTAGAATTGTGCAATCCTATGTCCGCTTCTCTGGCCAGCCCGGCGGAGGAACATGTCGACTGGATGTGCACGACTCATCGCCTCATCGGAGAGTAGCATCTGAAGTTCCAAACAACGGTGACTTTGTGCAGATTTGATTAATTAGAATGCTACGAGTTCCTGAAACCATATATCTTTCTGATGAGCTTTAAGCAACATAACAGGTACTCGACACAGAGACGTGAGGATGGGGAATCGAAACTAACAAGGCAATGATACTGATTCTTTGCAGTAGAATTACTCAAACGAACATGTTTCACTGTTACATCTGACACTAAGGCAGAACAAAGCACACCAATAGACCAAACGCTACACGGCTACAGCATTATTCCTGCGGTAACATCATGTTCAAGTTTCGTCAAAAAAAAAATCATGTCCAGCGATTGCGAATGGCAACACACGGGGAATATCGTAGCTTAGTACTATATATATGCAACGCCATCAGATAAAATGGCAACCAGCAGATCTATGTACTTGTGCGGCTCATAGTCTATGCAGTATGCCACTGCCTCTGGGGTCTTTGAATAGAATTACTGAATGAACTGAACATGTCTCACTTACATGACATCTGGCTGCAGTAGTGCAGTGCAGAGTAAAGCACACCAGCTCTTATGGTCCATATACATAAACACAAAGGAAATTAATACAACTTTCGGGGTGATTGCCCAACGGCAGACTCCTCTAATCCGTACCGTCAGATCAAACACAGTCCACTAGCGGTACAACTATACAAGTTGAATTTAACACCCATACATGGAAACATTGTTTCAGGTACACACCTAAAATGGAGAGGAACAGGGAAGCAGGAAGCATAAAAAATAAATAAGAAGGGAATAAAGCACAGGACCGGCCTGGCTGATTACATGCGGAGCTCAGCTCAAAGAAACTTCAGAACAGGCGTGTTTGGATTCCTGCTAAGCTGGTGCTGCACGTCATTCGCCAACGTTGGACGCATACGAATCATAACTTCCTTGAGGCTCGGCAGACATGATAGCCCAGAAAAAGAGATTGCGCCCCTGTCAAGCAACAGCTCAAGCTTACGCGCTGTTCCTTCTTCAAACAGCACCGATTCGATGCCGGTATACAGCGCTGTCAAACTCGGGAATGCCTCCCTACGGCAAGATAAATGACGGGGCTCTGGAGGTTCTTCGGAGCCGTGCGCAGGCTATCCAAGCAGTCACGTAGACCTTCCTCCTCCTCGGAGCGCACTGACAGTGACTCCAGGGAGCTAAGACTGGCAAGGGTGGAACAAAACTCTTGGCAATTTTTCTTGTTGATGCCTGTCACTGCTAGCTTACGTAGGCGGATGAGTCTTTTAATATCCTGTAGGATGGCCTTCCCTCCTCGTGCGATGTTCACCATACCCAGTGTGTGCAGGGCTTTCATCTTCCTGAGCCCTCTTGGCACTGTAACTCCAACTGGATCTGCAAACCTTGCAAAAAAGGGGAACACAGCGCAGCAAAAGAATGTGCACATATCACGCCTATTTATTGGGTCATCAACCTCGATATTAATTGCAGACTTCCCAAGCTTAAGGCTGCAACTTGAGAGACAAAAGGCAATCAAAGTGAGGGTCCACGCACATAGCTTATTCCGGATTAGCTTCGGGATACGTTCCATGAAGTGTTCATATGAGTAAGCACCAAGAATACTATTATCCACATTCCCTGCACGAATATATTGTAGCTTCCTAAGCTTGGTGATGGCCTGCGGCAGCTTTATTATTCCTGTATTAGTAACATCCAGTGTCTCCAGTTGCTTTAGGTTACCAAGTGACTCTGGCAGGTGAAAAATACCATCACAATTCCTTAATGAAAGGTATTTTAAGTGAAGGAGCTCCCAAATTGACACAAGGTGATGATCAACAAGACCGAAGGTGCTTTCCAAGTCCAGCACGCGTAGCAACAAAACCCTGTTCGCTTGGTTTATAAGCCGTACTTTTTCAGCCAATGAACAATATTTTTCTCTCACAGCAAATCAGCCAACAGTACTTTCAACCATGGCTTACCAACGAACAATATTTTTCTCTCACACCAAATCAGCCAATAGTACTTTCAGCCATGGCTTATTAGCCAAACAAGCCCAAACGAACACTCAATAAGTTCCATGAAGTAGCCATCAGCTATTTCTCCCATAGACTTGCCACGTACCTCACTTGAGTAACCCTCTGCAATCCACCGGCTCACTAAGCGTCTTCGGCTAATATTGTAATCTTCAGGAAAGATGGAAAGATACAAGAAACAAGACTTCAAATGATATGGTAACCCATGGTAGCTTTTCATAAGGATAGCTCTTAGTGTCCCAAGCTCTGGATTCATCTCCAACTCAGCGCTAATATGCTCATTCATTTTTCTCCAAGCAATAGGAGTCTTTGGTTGCTTTGCCAAGAAGCCACCTATGATGACTATTGCAAGGGGAAGTCCATTGCACTTCTTCATAATCGTTTTGGCCTCTTCAATCAATGCTGGATGTTCATCCAAATTTTTGGCCTCCTTAAACACCTGCAAATCGTAGAATTAAGTTGATTAAGTTCTGTAATTTTAAATTATTTATAAATGATTTTCCTAATATGTCTTTGGAGTAGTTACGGTACAAATGTTAGTGCAAGGCATTAGTACTTGCATATAACGAACTGATGGCACTCCACCAAAAGAAAAATTGTTACCTGCATTGGTTGCAAACCCCACTACAAGGATTGAATACCATGACATTGTTCACGGAAGTACATTAGTGCTATCTTCCAGGGACATACACATAATCCTGAGATTGCATAGCACACAACCAATATATATACAATATATATCTATTATCCATCTCCAACAGGGACCTTAAGCATGATCCCTACTCTACTTTTTGGGACTAGAGGAAAAAAAACTTAATCTAATAGGCTCCAACTCGAGTCTCTATAGAGGCCCCTGAATCTTTCCCCTCATTCGCATCTCCAATGGATGCATACGGAGCTCTCTAATGTATATATTTTTTTCCTCGGGGATTTTTTTCTCTATGCCAATTCACTTCCGCGCATCTTTTTGTTTGATTATTTACAACACAAACACTAGGAGAGGGAATTGATTTGTCTTGATTTGATTAATCCAATGCTTTATCTTAACCATTTTTGTTTTAATTCATGCTCTATATTTTTCATGCCAATTTTAATATGGTTGCTTGTCCATTGAGGTGTATATATTGCCATGACTTCTTGACATGATTCTTGGACATGCATGATGTCTAATGAAACTAATGTTGATAAAATTTCATTTTCAACATCTGTAACCTTTGATACACTACCTAGTGCAAAGGAATCAAAGAGGACAGGCAACTACACTCATTAGGAGGACATTCAATATGCATCTCATGGGAGACCATTAGAACCGATCCTATCACTGGCAATGAAAAACATATACAGTATAAATTATAGTTTTTCAATTATGTTCCATAATAGCCTCTATTGATAAGTTATAGGTAGAATTGAGGGATATTTTAGTTCATGTCTTATATCATATGTTAGTAATTTAGATCAAAATTAAAGGGATTACTTTATATTGTGTTTATTAATAGCGAGTAATTTAAATTTAGGTGTTACTTTAAACTTCCTTAGAAATGGGTATTTTTTAGAAAACTGAATAAATTCAGTGGCTATTATGTTTCTATAGTTATTATAGTTTACTAAATTAATGGACAGACATTTCTAATTATTGTAATAGTTTATTTATAGATTTATCTTTCTTTTCAACACATTTTGTGAGAATTAATGTGGAGGCTAGGTGAGGGCTTTCACTTAATAATACTAATCCATCAACAAGTGCTCTCACACAGGCTAGAATCAACATTAGTTATTGCTTAATACCTTTGACAAATAAAAAATACTTATAATAAATTACATGTTTTTTCTTTGTTTATTTTCTAACACATAGGTATAGTCGAGATCTATAGCTCCTATCCGGTTGTGATAATGTCGACAGAATATCGTCGGCAGTCCTCCGAGGGGTATCCCACGAAGGTAGATTGATCGGTAGAGGAGCGCGAGATCAAGAACAAGAAGGCAACAGAGACACATGAGTTAGACAGGTTCAGGCCGTCAGTATGACGTAATACCCTACTCCTGTGGTCTGTTGGTTTGTATTAGCTATCGTATGATATGCCGTGATTTTAGAGGGGGTCCCTGCCTGCCTTATATAGTCCGGGAGGCAGGGTTACAAGTCGGTTAGATCTAAGAGATAACCGAAAAGTAATAACTGATTACAGGAATCTTGGGATCATACATATCCTAACAGATCTCATATTATCTTCAGGATATCTTCCCGATGTCTTGCGGAAGACACCGAGCAGAGTCATGCCTCGCAAGGCTTCTTCTTGTGGGTTGGGCTACCCCTAGGGGCGCAGCCCATGTGGTCTGCCATGGGTATCCGGGGTCGTACACCCCACAGCTAGTCCCCGAGTGCCTTGTACCCGTTGTGCAACGTCGTCTTGAGCTTGTCCGAGCAGGTGCGAATGACGCCGAGCAGTCAAGCTCTTTGTCCAACCACCATGCTGAACTACCGAGCAGCGTAAACCGTCGCCGAGCAGTGTGAACCGTTGCCGAGCAGCATGACCTGTTGCCGAGCAGCGTGAACTACCGCCGAGCAGAGTGACCCGAGTACAGCTTGCCATAAGGGTGTAAGGAGCTCAAGTTTAGAATCAAAAATTTCTCCGCAGTGAACCACCAAGTGTGCCCACTTAGAGTCCGAACAAAGTTGGAGTCAATCTTCCTCTATAGGCATATAGTCTTTGAGAAAAAACCCCGCACACTCACCGCGAGGTGAAGTGTGCCCACTTAGTCCCTGAGCCTGACAGCAGATGATGCAGTCATATGGTGCCAGGGTCAGAGAATTGAAAAACAGTAGAAAACCAACCGAGTAAGAAGCCAGTCCCCGGGCATGTCCCAGAAAAACAAAGCACATTCATCGAAAGGTGAAGTGTGCCCACTTAGTCCCCGATCCTGACAGTAGGTGATGCAGTCACGTGGTGCCAGGGTCAGAAATAGAAAAACAAATAAAGTCCAATCGAAATAGGACGCCAGTCCCCATGCTGCAGGCGAAGTTATCGGAAAAATCAAATCCTAGAGAAAAAACCGTTGTAAAGGCTGCACAGTGCCAGTTACCGAGCCTCAATAAATGGCAGAGAAGACGGCGATATTTCGGTGAGGAGCAACTGAAGGCAGCAACAAACGAGCGACGTGGGCTGAGGTTGCGCGAAAATCTTGGTAATAACAGCCCATTAAGCCGCATCGGAGAATTCAGTGCGGCGCAGATCGCGGGAACGGTTTCCAAAAAACCCTTGAGTCGTAAAAGTGGAGAAAGTGCTTTATAACAGTACCACCATCTCCCATTCTCACACCTTTGCCACTTCGTCATTTCATCTTCCACCTTAGCCACCACATCTCTAGATTCGGAGCCACATACTTTGTCGACGCCATCCCTCATCCAGATCTGAGTGATGGCACCGAAGAGGAGAGCCGTGAACCCGAAGAAAACAAGCCCAAAGAAGGCAGGAAGCGGAGCTAGTCACGACGAAGAGTGGACGCCGTCGCACACTGGAGAAGCGGAGCTCGAAAGGATGGTGACGGCGGGCGTGCTTCCTGACCACGTCACCGCCGGATGGCGGCCAGCCAGTGGTGAGCCCTTTCCAATGCCTAACACCGATGAAGTTGTAGTCTTTGAAGATTATTTTTAGCGTGGATTGGGGTTTCCTGTTCATTCTTTCCTGCGAGATCTGTTGGTATTTTGGTCGATTAGTCTGTGCAATCTCCATCCGAACACCATACTGCACATTTTGATCTTTATTCACTTCTATGAAGCATTTCTTGGGATTCTCCCACACTTCAACCTGTTTAGACACTTATTCTGGTTAAAGAAGAAAGGCGGCGGCGGCTCCAAGGTGGTCGGCGGGGTATATCTGCAGCTCCGGGACGGAATGGCCAGCGATTATATCAGCGTACCACTGAACACTTCCCTAAAAGGGTGTAATTCCAAGTGGTTTTACATGAAACAAAACCACCCAGCCATCCGCTGCGACGTCCACCATATCCCGAAGAACCAAAGAAGCTGGTCGGAGAGACCAAGAAGTATCGACATGGAGCAAGTGAAAGAGCTCCTTGACTTGATTCAAAGTGTGGAGTTGAGAGGTGAACTTGTGGCAGCAAGCTTCTTAGTGTGTCGTGTCCAGCCTTGCAAGGAGAGGGCCTACCCTGCTTTTGACTACAAGGGCGACGACGACGGAACCCGGGAGAGACCTGAGTGGCTGTCAAGGAAAGAAGTAATAGGCCGCGCCACAGAACTATTCACCTCCAGCGCCTCATTTAGCTGGCCAAAAGAAACAAAGCTTTCAACTGTACAAACCTGCCTCCTCAGGTAATCATCTTAACCTGCATTGTTAAACTGTCGACTTGCCGAGCAGGGAACTGAATTACTTATGCAAAGATCCATTCGCAGGACAGAGCCGTATATTTTTCTGACGTGCCGAGAGCTGAATGGCCGGCAGCGGTGAACGTCCGACCAACAGATCACCCTGAAGAAAGGTCCATCGGTATCTCATCAGAATCCAGAGATTTGGATGTTGATCACACGACGCCCCCCCCCCCCCCCCGTTATCGGAGAAATCTTGGGGGAAACAGGCAGCGGCAGACGAGCCATCCCGAAAAAAGAGGAAAACGGCGACGGCCGCTCCCCGCAAGCCGAGTGGCATATCACTAGATGGCGACCAGACCACTCGTCCATGGAGAGCCATGGTGATGGAGTGGTCTGATGACGACGAAAATACAGTTCCCCCTCCCCCGAGCGTGGAAACAACTTCACGCAGGACACGCATGGAGGAGCAACCAAGGGGAAACGATGAAGTCCCTGAGCTGCAAGCAACAAAAATTCCTACGGAGCAAGCAACGGGAGTCCCCGAGCATCAGGCGGAGTTAAACCCGGTGGTATAGGTAGAGCAAACACTGGAACAACAGGCGGAGCAGAGGCCGACTGCAGAGGAGGACATATCTCCACCCAAGAGTGTGGGGGTCGACCCCACGGCCGCACCTAGGGGCTCAAACAAGCCTCGCCGATTCAAAAAAGCACATCGGCAGACCAAACGGTAAGTATCCTCGCATTGATGTTTTATTGCTATTTGATCATAGCTGTTTGGGCAATCGACCAAATGTTCTGATGCAGCGCAAGGCATATGGAGGATCCAAAATCAACCACCCAAACTGACGATCAGCCTCGAGCTGACCTCGAGATGGAGGTAACGCCTGTTGCCCCTATGTCAGGGTCAGCTAGTGCTCGGTAGCTGGTGGAAAAAACAACAACCGCTATGGGTGGAGCTGGAGACGGCGAGGAGACAACATCATCAGAGGCCGGCTCGGTGACAATGCCCGAAGCAACGACGGGTAGTGCCGTACCCTTGGGAGCTGAAACTGGAGTTGCCAGCGAAGCAACAGGAACTGGGTCGGCAAGACCAGGAGTGCCGGAGGAGCAAACGATACCCCCTGAGGGTTCACAAGTCATGCTCGGACCCACTGTCCGGCCATAGAGCCCCTCTGTGGTGACCCCTACTACTGCGGAAGAGGAGGACGAGGTGGAGGAGATCGTTCGTGATGAGCCTTGAACCCAGTCCATCCAAATCCTTCGCAAGCGCGGTGATGAAGTGGTAGTGGTTGAGGAAGAGGACACCCCTAGAGAAATGAAGAGGCTAAAAGCCACCCTCGGCGGAGTAGTAAAACAAATCGAGGTTAATACTGAACCCCAAATATTCTTCGTTAACATTGGAGGCGTCCTCTTGTCATTGTCATTGCGCATTTACAGGGAATAACTCGAACTACCAAGCACCGTTATCAGCTGATTAAGAGGATGGAGCCCCTCGCCAGGAGAACAAAAAACTCAAGGAGGCGATGAACCATTCGAAGAAAAACATCCAAAGGGCCCAGCGTGAGCGAGACCTTGCTGAGTCCAACGCGTGGAACCTAGAATACCAGAAGGCGGCCCTAGCTGAGCACCTGGCAACTATAAAAGAACAACTGCGGAGCAAGTCCGAGCAGCTGACCACTGCTTCTACACAACTTAAAGATGCTTCCGAGCAGTTGGAAAAGCTGTTGAAAGTCTTCGAGGAGAAGAAAGGTGCGTACAATCCACAAAAATGCCTCGCATAGATAGATATGATTACTTTTGGTTATGAATGACGTACTTGTAGAACAAGACGCGGTGCTCGGCCAACTGCGCTAGGTCCTTGAGCAACTCCGAGAGGAGAAAACGAAGGAGACAGGGTGGGCAAACAAACTGATCGAGGAGCTGAACAGTAAGCACCTCCTGGTCGGGTTTTCTGCTGTAGCGATTGTCTTGCCTGATGGAACTTCAAAATGCATGCAAACTATCGTCAGAGGGTCAAGGCACAGTTCGATGTGCTGGAGCAAGAAGCCCAGTCCCAGAGGAACAAATTTGATGTTGTAGTTACTGGAATGAACCCAGTGCTCGCCTGTGTCGAACCGAAAACTGCTCCTCAGCCCGACGGCAGGCCACCGCGCCCGGACATCATCCGCGAAAGATGCAAGACGGCGTGGGAAAGCTTCAAGAGCTTCAACCACAACGCCGTTGTTACAGCTGCTACCCACACCCTTGCTGTTGTTCAGTCCCACTATCCAGCCACCGACCTTGAGGCGATAGGGGGCGGGTATGCTGAGGGGCTAAGCGAAGTAGAGACCCAGCAGCTGGAGGATGAGGTGGAAGACGCGACGAAAAAGTTGGCCAGCGATATGGACCTGTTCGGAGAGACTGACGGCAGTGGCGAAGCACAATGATCTCCTTGGTAGATATCATCTATAATTTCTGGACAATACTGTTAGAATGCGTGAAAGCATGGTAAATACTTTTGCGGATGATAACTGTTATAAAGTGCATGTGTATGCAGTCAGATTGTATTTTGGTGAAAAAATCTTCGTAATTACGACCATAAAGTATTTATACGGAGTATAAGTGGAGTCCATGCAGTTAGTCCGCTACTGACCCCCATGGCCTTAGCTAGCCCATAGTTCATGACGTCGAGCATGGAGCCCGTGCACGTGTGGGAAGAACAGGCGTGACCAAGGAAATGCAACCGACCACCCATGACGCAGAGCACGGAGCCCGTAGCACGTGTAGGGAGAGATCAGAGATTGGGTCTTCTCCATAGAAAGGAAAAAAAGCAGAACATGTACTGCTCGGCGGTTGTCGAAATAGCTTGGAAATATAGATCGCATAGGCGTAGTACGAGCAAGTAGTCCTATGTTGAACTCTCGGCCTTGGCTAACCCATAGTCCATAACGTCGGGCGTAGAGCCCGTAGACATGTAGGAAAAATAGGTGTGACCAAGGGACCGCAACCGACCACCCATAACGCAGAGCACGGAGCCCGTAGCACGTGTAGGGAGAAATCGGAGACTGGGTCGCCTCCGAAGAGATCAGAAAAAAGAAAGCATTTTCAGCGATTTGGAGAAATCATGGTCGGTGATTTAGAGAAAACATGCTCGGCGATTTGGAGAAAACGTGCTCGGCGATTTGGAGAAAACATGTTCGGCGATTTGGAGAAAACATGCTCGGCGATTTGGAGAAAACGTGTTCGGCGATTTGGAGAAAACGTGTTCGGCGATTTGGAGAAAACGTGCTCGGCGTTTTGGAGAAAACATGCTCGGCTATTTGGAGAAAACATGCTCGGTGATTTCGTACTGTAGTTCGTTATGAAGTAGCATATATGTTGGCGACCATAAGTGGTTGTTAATCCACAATAGAGACAAAACGGAGACAAGTTATGGAGACCAAAAACATTACTAAATATGAATTTGTAGAGTACATATCTGCAGTGTTTCAAGGATAGAAACGTATAAGGTGTTCGATGTGCCACGAGTTGGGAACATCGACTCCTTCTAAGTCACGTAAGCGATAAGAACTTGGTCGGGTAACCTCTTTGACGATATAAGGCCCTTCCCAGGGGGAAGAGAGCTTGTGCAAACCGTTAGTCTTTTGTTTTCTGTGGAGGACAAGATCACCAACAGTAAATGAACGACCTTTGACGTTTCGATTGTAGTACCTCCGCAAGCCTTCTGGATACTTAGCTGTACAGACACAGGTGACTAGACGCTCTTCCTCGGCTCGCTCGATGTCCTTAGACCGAACAGCCTCGGCTTGCTCTTCATCATAGTTTTCCACTCTAGGTGCTCAGAAAGTAACATCCGCTGATAGTATGGCTTCTGAGCCATAGACCAAAAAGTATGGAGTCATGCTAGTGCTGCGACTAGCTTGAGTACATAGTTCCTAGACTATAGCTGGAAGCTTCTTGAGCCATCTACCCGGGTGCTTTTCTTCTTTCTGATACAGTCATTTTTTGAAGGCATCAAGGATCATACCGTTCGCCCGTTCGACTTGACCGTTGGCTCTTGGATGAGCAATAGAAACGTATTTGACGGAGATGCAACGGTCTTCGCAGAAGTCCCAGAAGTGATGTCTAGTGAACGTAGCTCCAAGATTGGTGATGATGCTGTTTGGTAGACCAAATCTATGGATGATATCTTCAAAGAGCTCAACTGCCTTCTTTGCTGTAGCCGAGACGAGCGGTTTATATTCAATCCACTTGGAGAACTTGTCAATGGTGACATACACGTACCAGAAACCACCTGGTGCTTGCTTAAAAGGCCTGATCATGTCCAGTCCCCAGCATGCAAAGGGCTAGGAAGCTAGGATGGTTTGCAACTCTTGCACGAGCACATGTATTTGCTTAGCAAAGAATTGGCATCCTTCACATCGTCGGACGAGATCTTCTACTTTAGTGATGGCTGTGGGCCAATAAAAACTAGCTCAGAAGGCCTTGCCGACCAATGTTCTCGAGGCCACATGGTTGCCGTAGGAACCAGAGTGAATTTCAAGAAGCAACTTCACTCCCTCCTCTTGGGTGATGCATTTCTGTAGTATCTCTTCCTTGGCACTTTTCCTCATCAAGCTGCCATCCACCAACACATAAAGCTTGCTCCGATGAACAAGGCATTCAGTTTCAGTCTTGTCTGCGGGTACCTCAGCGCTGGTGAGGTACTTGATGAATTGATTCTTCTAATCGGTGACCGACGAAGGTACCGTAAGTACCAACTGCTCGGCAGGGGGAACTTCTTCAACTTCCTTATCTTCTTTGATGGATGGCGCTAGGAGATCCTGAATGAAAAGCCCCAGTGGAATCACGGCGCGAGAAGAACCGAACTTGGATAGTTGGTCGGTGAGTCGATTTTGGTCACGTACCACATGGTGATACTCGATGCCATAGAATTTTCCTTCAAGCTTCCTTATTTCAGGGCAGTAAGCATCCATCTTCTCACTGGAACAGGACCAGTCTTTGTTGAGTTGGTTGATAACCAGTATGGAGTCTCCGTACACTATGAGGTGTTTGACACTGAGCGCGATGGCTATCCGAAGACCATGGAGACATGCATCGTATTCCATGGCGTTGTTGGAGGCCGGGAAGTGTATCCGAAGAACATAACGTAGCTTATCCTTGGTCGGCGTAATGAACAAAATGCTCGCACTGGCACCATTGATGTTAAGGGCGCCGTCAAAGTACATCACCCAGTGCTCGGGGCAAGCAATGGTGATGGGCTCTTGGATCTCGGTCCATTTAGCGACGAAGTCAGCGAGCACCTATGACTTAATGGTAGGTCTACTTCTGAATTCAATGGAATAGGTGCCAAGCTCAATAGCCCATTTAATGATGCGGCCATTGGCTTTTTTGTTGCGAAGAATGTCCCCCAGGGGGAACTCAGTGACCACGGCGATCTTATAGTATTCGAAGTAATGCCGGAGCTTGCGCGACGTAATCAGAATTGCGTATAACAGCTTTTGTACTTGAGGATAATGAGTTTTTGGCTCATTGAGTACTTCACTAATAAAGTAGACCAGACATTGCACCCTACAAGCGTGCCCGGCTTCCTCGCATTCAATGACGATAGCTGTACTCATGACGCGAGAAGTGGCGGTGATGTATATGAGCAGAGTCTCATATGGCCTTGGTGCTATCATGATCGACGGCTTTGTCAAGAACAACTTGAGCTACTCAAAAGCTGAGTCTGCCTCCTCCGACCAGGAAAAGTGCTTGGAGACCTTGAGGAGCTTGAAGAAGGGTAGCCCTTTTTCACCGAGGCGTGATATGAAGTGGCTTAAAGCGGCCATACAACCTGTAAGCTTTTGTATATCTTTGACACATGTTAGTCGTTTCATATTGGTGATGGTGGAGACCTTGTCCGGATTAGGCTCGATGCCTCGAGCACTAACGATGTAGCCCAGTAGTATACCGGATGGAACTCCAAAGATGCACTTTGAAGGATTCAACTTCCATCAGTACTTGTTCAAATTGGTGAAAGTTTCTTCGAGGTCGGCGATAAGGTTGTCGGCTGTCTTGGTTTTGACGACCATGTCATCGATGTAGGCTTCGACATTGCGACCAATCTGTTGGTCGAGGCACATCTGAATGGCCCTTTGATAGGTAGCCCCAGCGTTCTTGAGTCTAAAGGACATAGTTTTGTAGCGGTATGCACCGAAAGGTGTAATGAACAATGTCTTTATCTGGTCTTCTTCCTTGAGGGAGATCTAATGATAGCCAGAGTAACAGTCAAGGAAAGAGAGTAGTTCACAGCCGGCGGTAGAGTCTACAACCTCGTCTATCCGAGGCAAGCCGAAGGGGTCTTTAGGGTAGTGTTTGTTAAGATCAGTATAATTAACGCACATTCTCCATTCTTTATTCTTTTTTCGAACAAGAACAGGGTTTGCTAACCAATCTGGATGATACACTTCTTTTATAAACTCGGTAGCTAAGAGCCGTTTTATTTCTACCCTAATAGCCTCCTTCTTGTGTGGCGTGAATTGGTGAAGTTTCTGCTTGATCGGTTTGGCGGTCGATGAGACATTCAAGGAGTGCTCGATCTTCTCCCATGATACCCCCGGTATGTCTATAGGTTTCCAAGCAAACACATCGGTGTTGGCACGTAAGAAGGAGACGAGCGCGCTTTCCTATTTGGGGTCAAGGTGAGCCCCAATCTTCATGGTCTTGTAAGCGTCATTGAGGCCGAGGCCGACCTCCTTGATTTCCTTGGACTTGGTGGAGGTGTGGGGAAGCTCTAGCTCTAGAATCTCCATGTCATCAGCGGGTACTATCTTGGCTTCGGCAACCACGCTAGCCATCTGGATGGAGAGGTTGGTGGCTTCGGCGAGGGTGAGACTCTCTGTCTCGTAGGCGTAGGCGATGGAAAGGTCAGCCCACAGAGCCAGGACTCCTACAGGTGAAGGCATCTTCAACACCAGATATGCGTAGTGCGGTACATCCATGAATTTGGCCAGAGCTGGCCGGCCAAGTATGGCGTGGTAGGCGGTGTCGAAGTTGACGACGTAGAAGTTGATATGCTCGATGCGGTAGTTGCTTGCCATGCCGAACTATACTGGCAGGGTGATCTCTCAAAGTGGCCTGGATGCCCTTCTAGGTACCACACCCTAGAAGGAGGAGTCCGAGGGTGTGAGATCTGATATCGCGAGGCCCAACTCTCTTAGGGCTCCAGCGAAGAGTAGGTTCAAAGCACTGCCACCATCAATAAGGACTTTTCTGAATAGCACCTTCTGGACGGTTGCGTCGAGGATGAGGGGGAAACACCCTGTATATGGTATGTCTGCCCACTGGTCGGCCCTGCTGAAGGTGATGGGGATCTCAGACCATGGGCGATAGCTGGGGTCGGCGGTAGTTTCTTCTAAAGCGACAGCGAGCACTTGTCAAGCGTCAAGCTTCCATTCCCTTTGACTCAGTGGAGGTGAGGCCCCCGAAGATGGTGACGACCACCTTATCATGGTCCTGAAAGGCATTGTTGTTGTTCCTAGGTGGTCGACGACCTCCTGTTCCATTGTTGGCATCGTCGTCGAGCCTCTTGTCCTAGAACTCCCTGGCTAGACCAATGCAGTCCTTCATCTTGTGTTTGACATTCTTGTGAAGAGGGCACAGGCCATCAAGTATCTTTTGGTACTGCTCGTCGTAGTTATGCTTGGCGTGAGGTTGACTAGCGGCGGTGAAGATGTGTTCTGGCCAGCGGCGGCGATTTTGGCCAGGCCTGTGTCCTCCTGTTCGATCATGGCCGCTATCGCGATGATAGCTGTGGTCGTTGGGGCGGCGGTCATTATGACATCGGTCGTCGGGGTGATCGTCATATCGGTGAGGTGGTCACTGAGTGCCTGCAGCCTCGTTGAAGCGCACCTCGGCTTCCTCTACATCGGCGTACTGGTTGGCGGTAGTTATCATTTCGCCGATACCGGTTGGCAGCTTTCGGTTGAATTTGGAGCGAAGCTCGCGATGGTGGAGTCCTCGGATAAAGGCGGTGATGACTTTAGCTTCCGTAATGTTGGGGATAGAGTTCCTCATCTCGGAGAAACATCGGATGTAGCTATGGAGGAGCTCAGATGGCTTCTGGTTAATGCGGCTGAGATCATGCTTCGTGTCGGGTCGAGTACACGTGGCCATATAGTTGTCGGTGAAGACCTTCTTCAACTCTTCCCACGAGCCAATGGATTCCGGTGCAAGGCTGGTGAACCAGCTCATGGTGGGTGGCGTGAGCATGACGGGGAGATAATTTGCCATAACACTGGTGTCTCCTCCCGCGGCACGGACGGTAGTGGCATAAGCATGCAGCCACTAAGTTGGGTTCATTCTTCCTTCGTAGGGCTTGACCCCGGTGATCTTAAAACCACGGGGCCATCAAAGCGTTCAGAGTGCCCTTGTGAAAGCCGGAGGCCCCTTAGGATTGTTGACACCATAATCTATGGCGTTGTGGTCGGGGATAGGCTCGAGGGCTGAGTCTGGGTTGCCGTACTCCCTTTCGTAGTCCTGGCGGCGATGTACTTTGTCTTCATGGTGACCAAAGCGACGGTGCTCGATACGCCACCACGCATCCCAGAGGTTGCTAAGATGTACTCTAGCATCATGTTCGACCTCCTGGTCATGTTGGCGATGGTGTTCGGCGCGATGCCCCCCGGGTCCCCCTTGGAGAGGTAACGACTGGTCAGCGAAACGGCTTTGACTTGGGTGGCGATTGGACCTCGGCGCAGCTGATCGGTGAATCATGCTCGTAGAGCACGAAGGTCTCTGATCCTTGTGGATCTCATTGACCTGACAGTGAGCTGCTTTAAGCATGGCGGCGATCTTGCCGAGCTCGGGTGTTTGAGGGAAACGAGCGAGCTCGTTGGTGGCTACTACCAAATTGGCGCTTGGAGTCTTGAAGATGTCGTGGCCATCAACGAGGAGAAATTCTTCGTCAAGGTCGCGGTAGAGCGGGAGCGGTCTTCCTTGAGAGTCAAGCCGATTATTCCAAGCAGCCTCGGCCCTTGCGATGGCTGCCTCGTTTTCTCGCCGCTGCGCGTGGTTGACGTTTTGGTTCTCTCGAGCAGTGCACTCCTTTTTGGTTTCGCTGTTCCGAGGAGGGCTGTCGATGCTAACGTTGAAGATCACGCCACCCTAGAAGGGTGGGAGGATAAATTAATCAGAGAAGGTTTCGGCGAGGGTCTCTGTAGAGCCCTGAGACTCAGAGCCTAGAGCTTCTTCCAGGATGGTCTGGAGGTGCGCCCCAGGGCTCCAGCCTAAGTGTAGCGTGTTGACAGCCGGCGGGAGTTGGACGGCGATCTGGTCGGCGAGTTTGCCCCTTAGGGCGTGCTGGTAAGCAGGGGCGGTGTTGGAGAATCCGAAGGGTAGGGCCATAGCCCTTGTAGTTTCCTGAGCACCCTCCGATAGAACTGGATCGGAGGGTGGTCGGCGCTGAACCAGAGTGTCCAGTGCCGATTCAGCGATGGATAGACAATCGGCGAGCTTCAGTCCGACCCGATCGATGGATTCGATCAGATCGTCGTTGTTGATCGGCCTCCTCTGGTAGCGAGGAAGTGGACGCCGAGTTGTTGCCGAAAGAGACCTCGGAATCTCCTCTGAGATCGGATATGCAGTTGCAGGTGCAGGGGTGACCGGTGCAGAAATGATCTACTCTGGCTCGAGGAGCTCTCTGACTCCGTCAGCATTGATGACCCACGAGATGGATCCGACCGTGAAGATCTGGCCAGGCTGTGGAAGGGACGAAGAGCTTGTGGAAAAAGTCATCTTGTTCGACAAGGAAACAGTACGCACACCCCTACCTGGCGCGCCAAATATCGAAAGAATATTATCGGCAGTCCTCCGAGGGGTATCCCACGAAGGTAGATTGATCGGTAGAGGAGCGCGAGATCAAGAACAAGAAGGCAACAGAGACACACGAGTTAGACAGGTTCAGGCCGTCAGTATGACGTAATACCCTACTCCTGTGGTCTGTTGGTTTGTATTAGCTATCGTATGATATGCCGTGATTTTAGAGGGGGTCCTTGCCCGCCTTATATAGTCCGGGAGACAGGGTTACAAGTCGGTTAGATCTAAGAGATAACCAAAAAGTAATAACTGATTACAGGAATCTTGGGATCATACATATCCTAACAGATCTCATATTATCTTCAGGATATCTTCCCGATGTCTTACGGAAGGCGCCGAGCAGAGTCGTGCCTCGCAAGGCTTCTTCTTGTGGGCTAGGCTACCCCTAGGGGCGCAGTCCATGTGGTCTGCCATGGGTATCCGGGGTCGTACACCCCACAGATAAACTTATCAGTTACTAAACTAAATATTTTTCATCCATATCCATTTTTTTCCTTTGCATGTCACCTCTACGGCTCTATGTATCTTTAATATGCATTTAGTTGTAAACTTATCTTAAATTATAGTGACTCTTGTTGCATCTCATATCTTATATGACATATAATGAATCTAATTATTTATGTTGATTTTTAATATTTGTTAATTGCTACAAATTTTTTATTCTCAAATAAGTTGAGACTCTTGTGCTTGTAATATCATTTTGATCTCTCCTTTTGTACATTCTAGAAAATAAGAATTTTAGGTCACAGATTGCACTCTTAATTACTATGATAATATAAATCATCATTTATAACCTGCATCACCATCATCTAATATCAGATGGATTAGGGGGTGCTAACCGCAAGTGGATATTAATTTTATAATGGTTGTTTACTCTAAAGGAATCTTAAAGGACAAAGGTATAACCACCTATGATCTGCACTAACCTCTGTTTTTAAGGTGTTTAAATTTTTGTCAAGAAATTATATGTGCAATAATGGTTGTAATATCAATACAAATATGTTAAATGTTTTTTAAATATAAAAATATATGTCAAGTAACAACTTATACTAATTACATGTCATGGATATTAAAATAATTTTAAATAATTTACTAGTATCATTACAATATGAAGCGTTAACAAAATATTTTTCATGATAGTTTAAACATAACCTATATATTTACCATTCTTGCACGCGCATGTACTTGATGTGCATAATGGTACAACATGTATGTTTGCTTTAGTCAATTTTTAATATATTAATATTAAAAGTGGGTAATATAGAAACATATATATGCTTTATGGTTATTTAAAACTTTTTGTAATAGATAATATTGATAATTTAGATGTAGATTTGAGAAGATATTTTGTTTTTCTAAATAATGACAAAAGTGTTAATTTAGATGCAAATTTAAGGGGTTACATAGATTATCTTTGATAACAACAGGTGTGGAAATGCAAAATTACGGTGTAACGTAGATTATCCATGATAATAACATGTGGTACTATAATGTTTTCAATGGCATATGTGGGTAATTTAAATATAGATTCATGGTTTACTTTAAAACAATAGCAAGCGTGGGTAATTATTCATCCATTCATCAACCTCATCCCATTGAGATATGTGGTGTCACCCTTTGCAACCTCTATGTATTTAGTTTAAGCCCAAGCTTAAGTTATTAGACTCTTGTTTGCATCCCTTTTCAATGATATCATGAACTATGTGACGAGAGTCAAACATAGGGGTATGTCAAGTCCCCGAGTGTAACATCCTTGAAATTCCAAGAACCAAAAATCACAACTTTCAAAAACTTTTCCTAAAAAACCTTGTTTGGTGAGTGAGCATGCTCGGAAGCCACATAGTTGCACAAGTAGATCCTAAACCAAGATGTTTGAGCATTGCATTAATTAAACCCGGAGTTGCTTCTTCTGGATTTCTTGTGCTGTTAATAAAATAATAATCAACTAAGTGCTTGTTGTGTGTGGGCCCAGGACCTGCCCTAAGGTTGACCTAGGTGGACCCCACTAGGGTTCTATACATGTATGAAATACATGTATACACACAAGGTATTAGGGTTGGAGAAATAAAAATAGAAATAGAAATGGAAATAGAAAAGAGAGGAAATAGAATTGAAATAGAAAAGAAGAAGGCAGCCCAAGCCTACCCTACGCCCATGCTTAGCCGGCCCAACTCGCGGCCGTGGCCCAGCTCACGCGCGCCCGTGCTTGCTCGAACGCGCCCGCGCAGAAGCCACCACCCGCGCCCGTTCCCTCCGTGTGGCTAACATGTGGATCCTATGGGACCCACCTATCATCCCCTTCCTCTCTCTCTCTCTCTCTCCCTCTGCTTTTTTACTGCGCCCATCCACCAGCGTGAAGCCTAGAATGGCAAAGCCAATCCCGGTCGTTCCTGGTCCCCACCACCTCGGGCGAATAGTGGATGGCCGCCACGTCCGTGATCTGTCGTGCCCATGACCTGCCCCAGCTCGCACTGTACAGCCACTAACGTTGCCGCCCGGTCCCGTGCCCCTGCCACCCATGTATGGCGTCCTTGATCGGCTGCCACTCGAAAACGGGAGCGCTAAGGCACCCCCACACTCCTATCGAGCCCTAAATCCTAGCATGGAGCGTCGATCACCCTACACGTGTCCGCCACCTTCTCCCCGCCATCCGCCGCTCGCCATGGCCGAGCTTGGGATATAAAACCCCAACCCTGATGCCTTAGCCTCTCCTATCCACCCCGCTGCCACTCAGTGGCCACAACCGTAATACGCCAAGCCAGAGAGGAGGGTCGAGGAGGAGAAGGAAGGAGGCGCCATCGCCTCGGAGCTGATCGCCGCCACGAAGCCACCGTAGAGCAGGAGGCGATGCCCTGTTCATCTACACTGGTGCAGGATCTCGGCACACCACTGCACTAGCTCGCCACTGTACCGCTACCGTAGCCCCCACGAACCCTATGGTGAGCCCCTGACCGCCTGCATTGTTTCGCTGGTGTGCACGCCATAGCCGCCACCCTATTCTCCCCACCTGGGAGGCTCAAATGTGGAACCTTTGGCCATCACCGAGCATCGTACACACGCGCACGAGCTCAATGGACGTAGCACGGCGATGCCAAGCCACCTGGGCTCAAGAACGCTTGCGCCAGTATACTGCACATGACACGTTCGCTGTGGCTAGACCCCGCCACGCTGGAGCCCCATTCCGGTGGATCTATGATGGTAGAGGTAGAACCACTGTCACGGTGAGCTTTGCCTCACAGCGGGACACGTGTATCCCTAGCCACGCTAGCTTAGATGCCCTGGAATCGCATGTCACGTTTGCGACACCGGCGTGGCCATGCGCTCTGCCGCCGCCGTGCCGGAGGTGTTCCAGCCAACTTCGGCCACCTCGCGCGTCGAGGAGGTGCCATTCAGGTTCGCTGTGATCCCGTGCCTCGTAGGATAGATAGTTGAGTGGAAAGCCCCGCCTTGACCCCACTTTGCCATTGTTGTAGCCTCGCCGGAGCTCCGTCGTGAACCTGGCCGCGACATGGACTCCACCGTGCCTTTTGGTCACCGATGTTGTGTTCCCAGCGCCCCGCCGTGACCCTAATCGAGCAAAAGGAGCCACCTTGGGCTCCAATTGCGATCGTAGCCGCTCCGCCCTGACCCGCCGTCACCACTGTGCTGTTGAGGCCATGGCTGGCCTCGTCCAAGCCCTAAAGCCTGCCTTTTTGGCCCTACTATGTTCGCCAAAGCTCTAGGAAGCCATAGGAGCCCACCTAGGAGCCCACCGATGTCATGTTTGGTACCTAGCCGCGCGCTACCGCCGCCGCCGTATCGTCACGTCCGCCGCGTCACCATGCCTGGCCACACCGAGCCCCAAGGTGCCACCTTGGGCTCCTTGCTGCACTTGCTGGAGTCCCACAGAGCCCTAGGAGGCTGCAGTCATCCCACCGAACCACCGTCGAGTCCCGTAGTGCGACCTTATCACGACGAGCACTGGAAATGGGAGCAGCCGAGCCTCGTCCGCCCCTGCATGCACTCGGTGCACCGTGCATCACGTGCGCTTGTGCCTGCGTAAACCCAGTCCGCCATGGACTAGCCTATGGTCTACGGTGCGCCAAGCCCCATACCCACCGTGAGCCGAGCGCATGAACCAGGCCCAGGAGGAGCCCAGCCAGGTCCCATGGCCAACCCAGCGCCGGACACGTGTCTGGGCTGGCCTGGCCTAGACCGGCCCAGTGGGCCCATCAACATTGATCGTTGACTGATCAACACTGATCGTTGATCTGGTCCCACATGTTAGTGACCACACGCGCCAGCCAACCAGAGGCGACCACGTTTCACCCTATGAGCTTTTTTCGCTTTTTCTTTTTCTAAAATTGAATAAACCTTCGAAAATTCATAATAAATTCATCCGACCTCCGAAAAATACGAAACCTATGTCCAAATTTTCTTAAAAATGAGCTCTACATCATAGGCTTGCGTTTGTGTGCATTTAGATCTTATAGTTTTATATTGCTTCCTTGTGATCATCTATAGGAGTCGCTTATTGTGGCTATATGTCCCGTATGATAGCTCGGAGGAGCAGGACCTTTAGGAGGACAACTACGAGTACACTGAGGATCTCGAAGATGAATAGTCAGCAGGTGCCACATCCCACCCAACCTCATAGAATCCTATTAGGCATGTAATAAAGTAGCTGCTAGTGCTTTACTTTCATGCAAATGATATGTGATAGGTTCCATGGTAGAATTGCTTGAAGCCATTACCTTGACGCAACTTTACCCCTGCACACCCGCTGTTAGGCTAGATACTCGCTTATATACTTGCAACTTACTTCTACTATGCATTATATGTAACACCTCTGGTGTTACGACCTTGTTTAGCACCGTGATTTAGGCCTAAGTAAAATTTTCGAAACGAGTTTCTTGGAATTTTTTATTTAAAATGTACTCGATGCGATAATCGAATCACATGTGACTTAGTTTTGTGGACTCAAATAAACGCCCAAGTTAAATTACTAAGTGCGTAAAGATATTTAGGAAAGTCGAACGATGATTCTAGCGAACGGTTTGTTCTGTTAGATTAAGCATGAAAAGCAACTTTTATAAATAAAATAAAATCCATTAATAAATAGAACGATATATATATACTCACGAGTGTATTTTGTTAAGCACGAACTTACGAGAAAGAGAGCGCATCGGCTTCGTTTATTTTTCCGGCGTTAAGCGTACTCGTCTTGCTTGCAATTATGCACCGTCTCGTCTCCCGTCGTGGCTCTGCACCCTGGCGCGTTGTTTTGCCTACGTCACTGTCCTTTACTCCCTCGCTTGCGTCGTGTACAAATTCTTAATGGGAGCACTGGCCTTGTCGTGCTCACGCCCTGCTAAGCGTCACCGTTCGACTGCTCGTTTCATCGCGTCATCTCTACTGCAATGAATGCCGCTGTCTGCATTGGTTGTCTCTACTGCCGCAGTCTTGTCCGTGCCAACCAGCACGCCCTGCCAGCCACGTTGGGCCAGGCTATCCTACCATCGTGTTTAAGAAGTAACCAAGCATGCACGCAAAGCACCTTGTCGCGTACGCCGTGGCCCGCTACCGCCGTGGCTCTCCAAGCCAGCCGCGTCTCGCGCTCCTCCTCCTTTTCTTCTCTACCGCCGAAGGAAGGCGTCCCAAGTTCCTGCTCGCCCGTCCCGCTAGCCATCTCTTTCTCTGCTGGCCTCCACGGTGCCTCTAGTGGTCAGACAGCCAGTACAGACAACGCATTCATCGTCCCTGCTGCCGTGCTGCGTGCGCTCTCTTGCTTGTGACAACGGGTGGTCTTGTCCAAATTTTTTAATGGGAGCATAGCAGTCCTACAGCGGCTCACCTTTTTGAGCACCAGCAGCCAATGAATTTTCACAGCACCAGCAGCCGAGCCATTGCAGCTGCAAGCAGCTCCTGTTCTTCCTTGCCTCCCTGCTCATTCTCTTGGTCTCTCTGCTTCCCTCTTGCGCCGGTGCTCACTGCTCCCTGCTGTTGCCTCGCGCGGGCACACGCCGGGACTGAGTCGCCGTCGCCCTGCCATAGCATGCGCTAGCGCACCGCCCGCGCCCCTCGGCCTCGCGCTACTCGTCCTCTTCCTTCTTTGCCGTGGCCTCGTGTAGCTGCAGCACCTCGCCGTGGCCGCTACAGCGCCGCTGCACGCCGTAGTAGCCGGTGCCGTGCCGCAGCAGCCACATTGCCCCGTGCCGCTTTCCTTCCAGGACGGCTGCAGCACCGCTACCCCTTCCGTGCGCCTGCAGCCGCCCAAGCCTAGAGCACCGCCATGACAACGCTTCCATCGCCGGCCACCGCGCACGCAAGCTCCATGCCCCGCCCGGCCGTGCGCTGCCCTCTTAGGCGCCCCTTCGCCTCGGTCCATGCCATGGCTAGGCAAGCTGGGTCGCGGCCGTGCATCTCCCGGCGTCGCCCGTCGCCCGCTTCATCGCCTGCTCTGGCGCCTCCCTCCCTCCCGACGCCGTCCGCTCTGGGAGCCACCGGTGCTGCCGAGCCGCATGCCGCGCGCCATCGATGCCGCCATGGAGCCGGCCTACAGCGCCTGTCCCATGCCTCCTCTACTCCTCTCTATGAAGAAGATGAAGTGAATGGGTATAAGTCCAAGCTAAAATATTATACAGGGTCTTTACTGTGAAGTGCGCGACTCATACGAATAGTGTAGTCTGGACTGCGGATCGATTTGGTATTACGGCAGGGTTCTTTTGGCTTAAGTGGCGCGCTCCTCCGTCCATTGACCGCGTGGGCCGGTTCAACTGGGCTGCGGCCTGCCTGTCACTTGGGCTGAGTCGCGCTAACCGGTGGTGGGCCGCGCCGAGGCCGCGCCACCACGGTGGGCCGATGCTGGGCTAGTTTAGTTGCCGCCGGCCTCCTCTATGGGTCGTCCACGCTGCCTGTCAGTGCCTAGGCCACACGCGCGCCTTCGGGACAGGCTGGATCACCGATCATGGGCACGACGGAGGCCGCGCGTCCGCTGGGCCGTTTTGATGACTGCTGGTTCTTTCAGTTGTCTAAATCAATTAGCTAATTTAGTTTAGGAAATAAACTTGCACAATCAATATAAAATTTTGTAGGTGTCCAAAAATGGTGAAATCAGTTTTGTTGAGTCTCTAAAATTATGATCTACCTGTTAGTATATTTTGTTCACATAGTTTGATAATATTCTTGGAAGCTAAATAATTAATTTAAGGTACTTCATATTGTAAAATATAAACTTGTAGGAATTTCTATGATAAATTGGTAATATTGTTGAATCTAAAATTTATACAGTAGGCTCCTAGCAATATTAGGTACTCACTGTAATTTTTGTAGCTCCAGAATAATTAGTTGCTAGATAGATAATGATGTCCTAGTTCGAATATAGTAAATCAAATAAATGAAATATTGAAACATATTTGGTTTGTATAACTAAAACAATTATTAGGAAATAACGTCTTATTCGGCGACATGGATACATAGACCAGCGTTAGAGTTATCTCTTTAGCTTGTGAGGCGTGATCAGATTTCGAAGTGTTTTGGCTGTCGTCGATTATTTACATCTATGCATTTGCATCAATGCATATCATATAGATACGATGATGGCTCAACGGATCAATTGAAGGATGATTGGGAATCCGAAGATGGTGTAATGGTATTCTCTCTGGGAGATGATGCAATGGGCTTTCTATTCAGATGATGGTGGATGATCTGAAGTTGCAAATACTAACTTTTGGTTATACTTTACCCAGGCAAGCCCCGGTGCATAACCCCTACATTTCTGTAGTTTAAATTATATTTGTGCATTAAGTTTTAAGGAGTTGGATGAAACCCACTTGCATATATATATCTTTATCCCATGAGTCTTACTAGTATGACAGGAACGTATAGATTGCTATGCTATAGGACTCCGATAGAAGTTGAGTGATTGCCTGTCACTCGCGAGAGATAGGAAATATATTACTGAATTATTATCACTTGGAAAATATAAATGGTGGAAAGGAGAATGATGACTGGGTAGGGATATGGTTTGGGTATCAGTGGGTGTAAGAGGTTGTGTCACCGTGGATGCGGGGTATAGCTTAGTTACACTGTTTTCCCTGTCTATGTCGGTTAAGGACCGGCTGTTGCAATGGACGCGAGGCAAGTCACATATCTAATGTCCCAAGCACATACTTGGGTATGGGCGTGAAGGGGACCGTGATGCCTAAGAGGGGGGGTGAATTAGGTAACTTAAAATTCTAACTCTAAACTATGGTCTCTTTTTCTAACCTTAGAAAAACCTATGCAAAAGATAAAACTATCTAAATGTGCAACTACGATTTTGCTAGTGTATTGCTATCTCTACCGCAAAAGGAGTAATACAATCAATGTAAATGCGGAAGCTAAAGGGCGAGGTAGAGATATGCAAACTCTCGTCAACGACTCTGGTATTTTTACCGAGGTATCAAGAAGCACGCAAGCTTCCCCCTAATCCTCATTGGAGCCCCTCGCAAGGAATCCCTCGCAAGGGCCAGGCTCCATGTTAGGTAACTCCGTGGATAGCCTCAGGCCTTCCCCACGTGCAAGTGGGTCTCCGATGTGCCTTCTGGCAAGCCTCTCCTAGATGCTCCCTGCTATCTTCACTATCAAGCTTTCGGCCGAAACGCCACGAGCCTTGTTCCCTCCGGTTAACGGTGGCGGCCACACCACAAACGCGATTAGTGTGATCTCGCAAGACTACAAGCCCCTCCTATGTACAACAATGGTGCATGTAAGCACCGAGTGGTAAGAGGTATGCAAACCTCACTAAACACTAGGCCTAAACCTAGAGCAAGCGCATAAGCGGTGGTCTAATCAACCTAAGCACTTCACAAAGCACCTATGCTAATCACCTAATGAAACACTAAGCACTATGCAAGTGCAGATCACTAAAATAGTGTATCAACACCCTTGGTATGTTTCCTTAGCTCCACTATACTCAAATGGCCGGTTAGGGGGTCTATTTATAAGCCCCACTAAGAAAGTAGTCATTGGGGACGAAATCCCGCTTTTCTGCTACTGACCGGACGCTGATCACGTCCTGACCGAACGCGTCCGGTTGTCCCGACTGTTGGAGCCATGAACAACTGATCGGACGCTGCTAGCGTCCGGTCACATGCCACCGGACGCGTCCGGTTGCATTTTCGCCGCTCTAGAACCTTTCTGTACTCAACCGGACTCTGCTATCCTGCGTCCGGTCGGTTTGCCGCCAGTGTTCGGTCCAACGTCCGGTCGCTGCTTTGACGCCTGTTTGCCGAGCCTCTTGATCAGAGCATCCGGTCACTTTCTACCAGCGTCCGGTCCAGCGTCCGGTCACCTCTGTGAGCTCGTTTCTTCGCGATCTTGCGTCCGGCTTGGTTCCTATTTTCATGCTTGGACTTTACTTGATATATTGAGTCTTCTCTTGTGCTTCTAAGGTCTTGCTTATGGTGTCGATTATCGGATCATCATGTTGCCTTTGTCCAAGTCATGTCATGCATCCTATTGAACTACAAAACAATCACTTGCAAATTCATTAGTCCAATTTGGTTGTGTTGATCATCAAACACCAAAATCCAAAGTAAATGGGCCAAGGGTCCATTTTCCTTACAATCTCCCCCTTTTTGGTGATTGATGACAACACGACCAAAGCAGGCAAATGATAAAAATTTTGAAATTTGAAAACTACCTACTTGCTAGGATGCAATGGAAGGGGCAAGATTATATGATGCTAAAAGATACTACTTGTAAAACTAAAGGATACCACATAATAACTTATCTTGCCCTTGCAAATGTCCCCATGTGGCATTATGGATTTAAGCCTTGCTTCCTACAAATTCTCCTCATTACATAGACTAATCCATAATCCACTATCCTCCCTTTCTCGGACCATTACCACTTGTAAATTATCTAGCTTATGGCCCTACAAATTAATGCTTGCTTTTGGTCCTCTAAATTCTCCCCCTTTGGAATCAAACACCAAAAAGGAAGACATTAGTAGCACAAGGGAGGGTCAAACTTTGTGATCCTTTGTGTGTAGAGTGGAATAGGTCACAAAATTTGACTCTCACATTATATAGATTAAGCTCCCCTAAATATATGCATACATATGGTAGAAAGCAAGGCATATGCATATTTGGCAAATTATTGCTCAAGGGAATTTAATCTATATAATGCATGGAGAAAGCATATAAATATCAAAATGAAATCAACATGATGATATCGGTTTAGAAATACCACATGTGGAAACCAATTTGATTTCTACCACTTGCAATAGGTGGTAGATATTTGAAGTATGATGCTTAACTCCGGGGACTCCATTTTCCTTGCAATGAGACTACTGCACACATGATAAGCTTGAAAAGGTGTTAGTCTCAAAGCATCCAACTTGTAGAGTAACCTCCCCCTAAATTTGTGCACACAAGTATGGAATACTTGTAGGAAACATGCACATTGATTTTAGAATAAAAAATACCACTTGAAAGATGACATCACGTGAATGTGAGAGTCATTTTTGAAGGCGATATTCAGGAGAAATTATCTATAATTTGGACTTTGACACATATTAGATGAACAATCAAAAGACAAGCTATGTGCCATGCTCCTAAACAATTTTAAACCATGTAGGTTTGCTCCAAGGGTTAAGAATGAAACCGAGCAAGCCTACCATAAGATATACCTAGTGTATGCATGACAAAAGATATAAGCATGCAAATGCAAACAAAGGCATGAAAAGTAACTAGATGCTTAAAGATATCAATTTGTAAGAAATACCACTTGTAGGAAATGCAAATTGATACTACTTGAAGGAAATTGAATCTAGTTACCTAACATGGGAAAGGGAATTTGGGTCCATAGTATTCACTAACTCACTTGGCAATGATTTTGTCCATCATGATGCACCCAATGAAATACACCCATACTTTGCCAAGTCTCCAAATTCCCCAAAGTCCATCGGACTTCTCACTTCCCTCTCGGGATCCAAACCTTCCTGGTGCTCTTCATGTTGGAAATAATTTCCTTTGGCACCCAAAAGCGTTTGACCGCATTGTTGACTTGCTTGTTCACCTTGATGGCCACCACCTTATCATTTTTCTTCTTCTTCAAGAGATAAGGTGTGGAGGCCTTTTGTCCACCTTGTTGGTGTAGGTGTTGGAGAGCTTGCTTGTTTGCTTTTTCTCTTTCTTCTTTGCTCCTCCCCCATTCTTCACCTTGCACTCATAGGACTTGTCACCTTCCTTGTGGCATACGTAGAAAACCACGGTTTGTCCTTCATCAAGCTTCTTCACTCCCTTGATGGTGTTATCTTGATGAAGTTGGGCTTGCTTTGCCTTACCTTTTACTTGAGTCAAATCCTTGGTGAGGCGAGCTACTTCTTGCTTGAGTTGCTCATTCTCCTTTGCAACCTCTTGTGTGCATGTATCTACAACAACTTTCTCAACACAAACTTGGTTGCACAAAGATGAGTCTAAACATAAATCATTACAAGAAGTAGAGGCATCCTTTTTAGACATGTTAAAGATAGAACTTTTCTTTTTAGATGCCTTGGTGGGGGTTGTACTAACAGCTTCAAGATTAGCAACTTGATTAGTTAGCTCATCACAATGTTTGCACGTGGTTTCCATTTTAGCAAGCAAGCTTTTATAAGCATCTTGTGAGCTAGCTAACTTTTCTTTTAATCTTTCATTTTTCTTTACAAGTTGCTCATCATTGATTGTGCATGCATTTGTTGTTGCACTAGCCTTAAGTTGCTCAATTTTAGTAGATAGTTCAACATTGAGATTAGCAAAGTTCTCATATTGTTCAAGCAAGATTTTGTATGCTTCTTGTGAACTATTTAGCTTTTCTTTTAATTTTTCGAGCTTCTTTTATTGACTAGTGCAAACTCTAGCATAATTAAGATTTTGTTGCACAATTTCATCATAAGAAGGTATTTCATCATCACTATCACTCTCACTAGAGGATGAGCTTTCATTACCTCGTGCCATAAGGCACATACGAGAAGAGTTTGATGATGAGTGCTTGTGCCCTCGCCTCTTGTGATGGTGTTCTTCTTCACTTGAAGAATCATCCCATGACCTTATTGATGTGAGGGCTTGGTTCTTGTATGCCTTCTTCTTTGTCTTGGGTGTGGGCTTGTTTGGACAAACTTCCACAAAGTGCCCCAACTTGCCACATCCATAGCATCCTCTCTTTCTTTGCTCATTTCTTTGATTGGTAAAAATGAGATCTTGGATTTGGATGGGCACACCCTTGACATTGAGCCTTTGGATCATCATCTCTACCTTGTTGATTAGTTTGATTGATTCTTCATCAAGGTCGGAGGTGGGGGAGGAAGATTGATCATCTTCACTTGAATCTTCATCATCATCATCGTCGTCCTCATCTTCTTCTTCATCTTCACTTGAGGAGCTTGAGCTTGAGCTTGTCTCAACTTGCTTGCCCTTCATCTTCTTTTTCTCGCTACATGCGAGAGCTTTGCCTTTGCTCGATGAAGAGGCTTCGTCTTGACCCATCTTACATGACATTTCAAATGCCACTATCTTGCCAATGACTATGCCCAGGGTCATGGTGCTCAAGTTCTCCATGTTGTGAAGGATGGTGACGATGCTTGCATATTTCTTTTGTGGTAGCATGGAGATGATCTTCCTCATGATATCTGCATCATCTAGCATTGTTAATCCTATTGAATGGAGCTCATTGATAATTAGATTCAAACGAGAATACATATCACGAACAAGCTCATCATCATTCACTGTAAAGGAATCATAATTTTATTTAGCTAGACAATGTTTTTGCTCACGAACATTAGATGTGCCGTCATGGAGCTCTGTTTTAACCAAATTTCATGTGCCGTATTTAAAGTGAACACTAGGTTAAACACATCCATGCTAAAAGATTCAAACAAGCAATTCTTAGCTCTAGCATTGAAATGTATTACCTTTTCTTCACTCTTTGTGGGTTTATCGGGGTTCTTAATGGGTTTCATCCCATCACGAGTGACTCTCCAAACTCCCAAATCAACCGCCTCAAGGTAACAAGCCATTCTAGCTTTATAATATGGGAAGTTAGTGTTGTCAAAGTGTGGAGGCCTAAAGGTATCCATCCTAACCACTCTAAATAGCGTCGGCTCAACGGCGGTTAAGCCAAAGGTCCAAATTTGAGCCAACTGGCTCTGATACCAATTGAAGGGGACTATGACGCCTAAGAGGGGGGTGAATTAGGCAACTTAAAATTCTAACTCTAAACTATGGCCTCTTTTTCTAACCTTAGCAAAACCTATGCAAAAGATAAAACTATCTAAATGTGCAACTACGGTTTTGCTAGTATGTTGCTATCTCTACCGCAAAAGGAGTAATACAATCAATGTAAATGCGGAAGCTAAAGAGCGAGGTAGAGATATGCAAACTCCCGTCGACGACTCTGGTATTTTTACTGAGGTATCGAGAAGCACGCAAGCTTCCCCCTAATCCTCGTTGGAGCCCCTCGCAAGGAATCCCTCGCAAGAGCCAAGCTCCTAGTCAGGTAACTCTGTGGATAGTCTCGGGCCTTCCCCACGCGCAAGTGGGTCTCCAACGTTCCTTCCAGCAAGCCTCTCCCAGATGCTCCCCGCCGTCTTCACTATCAAGCTTCCAGCCGAAACGCCGTGGGCCTTGTTTCCTCCGGTACACGGTGGCGGCCACACCATAAACGTGGTTGGTGTGATCTCACAAGACTACAAGCCCCTCCTATGTACAACAATGGTGCGCGCAAGCATCGAGTGGTAAGAGGTATGCAAACCTCACTAAACACTAGGCCTAAACCTAGAGCAAGCGCATAAGCGGTGGTCTAATCAACCTAAGCACTTCGTAAAGCACCTACGCTAATCACCTAATGAAACACTAAGCACTATGCAAGTACAGATCACTAAAATAGTGTATCAACACCCTTGGTATGTTTCCTCAGCTCCACTATACTCAAATGGCTGGTTAGGGGGTCTATTTATAAGCCCCACTGAGAAAGTAGCCATTGGGGACGAAATCCCGCTTTTCTGCTATTGACCGGACGCTGATCACGTCCTGACCAGACGCGTCCGGTCATCCCGACCATTGGAGCTGCGAACAACTGATTGGACGCTGCCAGCATCCGGTCACATGCCACCGGACGCGTCCGGTCGCATTTTTGCCACTCTGGAACCTTTCTATACTCGACCAGACTCTGCTGTCCTGCATCCGATCGATTTGCCGCCAGTGTCCGATCTAGCGTCCGGTCACTCCTTCGACGCCTGTTTGTTGAGCCTCTTAATCGGAGCGTTCGGTCACTTTATGCTAGCGTCTGTTCCAGCGTTCGGTCACCTCTGTGAGCTCTTCTCCGCAATCTTGCGTCCAGCTTGGTTCCTATCTTCATGCTTGGACTTTGCTTGATATCTTGAGTCTTCTCTTTGCTTCTAAGGTCTTGCTTATGGTGTTGATCATCGGATCATCATGTTGCCTTCATCCAAGTCATGTCTTGTATCCTATTGAACTACAAAACAATCACTTGCAAATTCATTAGTCCAATTTGGTTGTGTTGATCATTAAACACCAAAATTCAAAGTAAATGGGCCAAGGGTCCATTTTCCTTACAGGGCACTTGGAAGACTTGTTGCTCTCTTGTCGTGGGTTCCGGCTCTTTTCAGACCAACTGTCAGGGTTTTGTTTTGGTGGAGGAGGTCCTTGCACCGCACTGAGTCCAGGGCTCAGAGGCGGGGGCTTGGAGTCCCAGTTTGGACGAGGACCTTGGACCCTAGGATAGGAGGGTGATGGGTTGGTCCTGCTCGTGACTAGGGTACAAGCGGGGTGTGTGTTTTTGGGGCACCCAGCTGGGCACATTGGTTCGCGAATCGCTGCCGAGTCGGTACGACTTGTCTTACCTCTAGCACCATAGTAATAACTGAAAGATGAAAGATGGAAGAAGGAAATTCTAATTGCTCACCACCTGCTTGAAAGTAGCACATGTGCTTACATAGAATGGTTAGTTAATGAACCAATGCGGCTGTTAATAAAAATTGAATATAAGGACGCACGCTTAGTAATGCTTCCTGCAAATACAATAAACCCACCAGCCAGATAGCCTTGCATATCCTTGTAGTCTTTTCTTTCCTCCTGTCAGGTAAGTCTCGCTGAGTACAATTGAGTACTCAGAGTTTTATTCCCCCTGTTGCAGGTGACAGGTGGATGCTAGAGCTGACCCTTGTGTGTGGATACCTCCTGGTGGGCTCAGCGATGATTCCTTTACTCTACGATCGTAGTTGTTATTTATAACTCTCACCAAATGCTTTTATAAATAAAAGTTTCATAATCGGTTGTCGTAGTTTATATATCAATGATTCATCATGTCATGAATAGATAATTATTTCCGCTGTAATTTTGATCACATGTTTATATTCCGCTGTTCAATTAAACTATTTATAACTCTGATAATATGATTATATTCCACTGTTATAATAATAAATATTATTCTGATGTTGTATTTAAAGTGATGTAAGAAATGGTAAAGAATGTTGTAAGCTTTATTCTCTCATTTGTGATCCTAATGGAAAAATGTGGATTTTCAGGTTCTCCCCTGTGGTGTGCCCGACAGAACCGAGTAATTTAGTGTTCTCCCCTGAGTGCTTAGTGTCTAATGGAAGATAAGCACTTCTGGGAGGCATTAGATTAGTCAGTTCTGCCATAGGTGGTATCAGAGTATAAATGAGGAAATAAAGCTTTAAAAACCTTTTCTAAACTAAAATTTGACAACCTATTTTGCAAAAAGTTAGGATGTTTGCATGCGAAGCTATATAAGTAGCCCTATTACTATGGTTATGTATCCAGGATAGATGGCACTCTGCTGACTTAGATAGACTTAATCAATTTTTCTGCAGGTACATTGACTCGAGCATTGTCCAATAGTATCGACTAGCTACAGTGAGAGAACGTTGTGCCAAAAATTTGAAAACGGTTGCCCTATATGTTGGCAATAGTGGAAGGATGTATAGGACATGCATTCATGCATATCCTGTTTGTGCATTGTAGCGCTCGTATTGCTTGCTGATACGCCATACATAGGTGTCACGCATGTCGTATTATGCGTGACTGACTCATTTCTGTCCTAGAGTTAGGTTTGCGTTGTGGCTTCGTGCTCCGTGTTCACCCATGGTTCACGCCTGTCGTGACCACATCTCCCCATACCCCTTGTCTGTGCTCTTGTTGGACCCCTACCCTATAGTCATACCAGTCAGTAATGGCATCGCACGTCGCTCACCTCGAACGCGCAGAATTTGGTTGATTCATTCGTAGTGACCCCGTGCAGGAACCCTAGTGGACCACGCCAGGACCACTGAATGCTCTGCCTTTATAAGAAGAGCCTGGCTTAGCCATTGGTACCACCACTCGTCACACTTTAGCTTGCTTATCTTTTCCTTTGAGCTAGCTTTTCGCTCAGCCTTCCTCACAACCACCACCAGAAATGGCAGGAGCCTGGGTTAGTAGTTACTGCCTAAACATTGAGGGTTTTCCCAAAATCCTGCATGCCACCCTACAAAATCTCAGAGTCAAGGATCGTCCCGAGTATGAGGGGTGTGAGTATGAGAAGCATGGCACTGATCGGTGTGAGGTTACCATCTATATTGGAAAGAGTAAAGAGTTCCCCGACATCACTAAAGCCTGGAGTGTGACCGCAACTGGGTTTAGCTTCACCAACACCTACCAGGTTGTGGCCCGCAAAGCCTTGTGGTACCTCTTCCAGATCTATGAGGAGCCCATTGCCCGTACCCCCATGAGGTTCTTTCCACCTTTGGACAAGAATCGGCGGGCATGGAAGGCTCGCATGGAGGCTTTGCAAGGGTGGGATGCGCAAGAAGATAGTCCTACCATGGTGCACTTGACCACGTACCTGCTTGCTTTGGATGAGCAGTATGACCGGCAAGCCTTGGAGCTGAGGGCGTGCCTTCGGCGCGCCGAGGAAGCCAAGGTCTTCAACCGGATGCTCTAGGTGCAGCTCGTCGAAGCACATGCCAGTGCTGCAGCTGCTGAGAGCCAGGAAACTACCATGTTGGAAGCCCTGAAGGAGGCTGAAGATCGGCATGTCCATCAGCTAGGTGGGGCCTATCTGTTCACTAGGGCCAAGCGGAGGACGCTGGTTGATGAAAGGCAGGATGCCCCGATCTTGGAGGGGATCCCTATCCACCTGCCTAAAAGAAGGAGAATCGGAGATGCAGAACCGCCAGCACCTCCACCTTTGGAAGTGTTAGAAGTAGAACCCTTGGTTCCTCTCACTCAGCCACTACCATGAGAAGATGTAGATTAGTTGCCTTGTAATGCTGTACCCATAGTAGTAGTGCTTTTCATCGCTGTCCTCCGTATTGTACTCTTGCTGTTGTTGTCGTCCGTAGTTGTTGAGATCGTCCGACCGTAGGTGAATGCTGTGTCGTGAATGGGCGCCTAAATGCCTATACTTTGTACCCATATAAGACCGTTGGAAATGCATCCTGTTTATTTTGCTGTGTTTATTGCGTTCATCTACCTTAAGTTTTGTTAGACGTGCTTAAAGTTTTCAAGGGCGATATTAAGCAGGTTACAAGAGAAGTTGACATTCAGATGCCAGTAGATCAGCCGTGATTGGATGTTATTGGACACTATATCGACGAATTGTGGATGTCCCAGTAGAACACTTGAATCTCTTTAAAACAAATCCGTCGTTGGATTTGAATTTCTTGTCCCTTGTTATGAAGGGAACCTTTGTTATTTGAATTTTCCCTTGCAATACTCCCCTTATTCTGTGGTCTATGACCCCACCGCCTTCATAGCGTGTAAATTGGTAGTAGTTGCCTGGTTAATAGCTTATGGTGCCACAACGAAACCGAGGGCTCTCTGTGGAACTGCTGCCACATGTGACACTGCTTGGCATGCGCTGGTATCGAGGTTGTTAACTAAGTACCTGTACCAAGTTACACTTCCATACCGCTTTTGCTACAAAATATTTTCCTTAGAAACGTTTAGGTGTTTAAACAGGAAATCCACAACGGGTTGATAAAATAGTGTTCTCTCAAAGTAAACAAGAGGAGGTGGTTTTGAAGGAAGCGTGTATGTTGCAATCTCAATTCATACGAAGGTTGGTGCATATTGTGGACAAGGAAGGGAATAAAAGAAGAGTAGTAAGGAAAGTTAGCCGTGGGTAGTCGAGTGTGATTGAAAAGTCTAAGTGGATGTTATGTCCCAAGCCCTGTGTTTAGTTGACCACGCTACGCATGCTGGGTCATTTTGCTGGGTGCCTTGTGAACGCTGTCTGTATCGAGTCCTTAGCTCCCCGTTCTCACGTGGCCGCGGCATCGTGCCGCACTCGCCGTCCTTGTGCATTGTGCGCTTTTTCTTATTCCTGGCATCCGGTTGGCTCTCGTCTCTCATGCCTCGTCCCCATACTAGACCCCCCCTTCCCTCTCTTTCCTTCGTTCTTTTGGGGACACAACCGCCTACATGCCTCCCTCGTCGAGCGCATCCTCTTATCTCCTCTCCTTTATTTCCCATCCGCTCACTTGTGCAGAGAGCGCACCATGGCTGTGCTTATCCCCACAGCATGAACCGTCTGTGTATACCATCCCCGCCATCTCTACCTCCGGGGTATTGCGCCCCACCTCCATTTGCCACTATAAAATACCCTTGATCCTTGCTCTTCTTCTTCATCCCCATTCCCCTCGCATGCAGAGCAGAGCTACGAAATCCAGTCGATAGTGTGAAGCTAGGTTCGTCAGTCTGAGGTGATGGTGTAATTCGAGAAGAAGAAAGGATCTAGTTTTCGGAGAAGTTCAAGTCTACCTTTGGATAGCTCGATTTTAGGGTTCACGATGTTTTACTTCTCAGTCGACTGTTTTTGGATCTGTTGGACCTACGCCAAGTTTTGAATAATCATTATCTTGTTGTTTCTCCATTGTCCTCGTCTATCCCGACTTCTGGATTAAGTCTCGGTTGTATTATGTTACACTTAACCATGTATCTCTAGATCCCCGTGTGGTTAGTATTCGAAGTCGTGTAACCTTTCGTGTACTCCTTGATCTACGAAAGGTAATCGCGTTTTCCCTCTTCTGGTTCTTGCTTCGAACCTTGGGACGAGATCCTTTTTAAGGGGGTTGGTTGTAACACCTCTGGTGTTACGACCTTGTTTAGCACCGCGATTTAGGCCAAACTAAAATTTTTGAAACGAGTTTCTTGGAATTTTTTATTTAAAATGTACTTGATGCGATAATCGAATCTTGTGTGACTTAGTTCTGTGGACTCAAATAAACGCCCAAGTTAAATTACTCAAGGCGTAAAGATATTTTGGAATGTCGAACGACGATTCTAGCGAATGGTTTGTTTGTTAGATTAAGCATGAAAAGCAACTTTTATAAATAAAATAAAATCCATTAATAAATAGAACGATATATATATATACTCATGAGTGTATTTTGTTAAGCATGAACTAACGAGAAAGAGAGCGCAGCGGCTTCGTTTATTTTTCTGGCGTTCAGCATACTCGTCTTGCTTGCAATTATGCACCGTCTCGTCTCCCGTCGTGGCTCTGCACCCCGGTGCGTCGTTTTGCCTGCGTCACTGTCCTTTACTCCCTCGCTTGCATCGTGTCCGAATTCTTAATGGGAGCACTAGCCTTGTCATGCTCACGCCCTGCTAAGCGCCACCGTTTGACTGCTCGTTTCATCGCGTCATCTCTGCTGCAAAGAATGCTGCTGTCTGCATTGCTTGTCTCTACTGCCGCGGTCTTGTCCGAGCCAACCAGTACGCCCTACCGGCCATGTTGGGCCAGGCTGTCCTGCCGTCGTGTTTAAGAAGTAACCAAGCATGCACGCAAGCACCTTGTAGCGTACGCCGTGGCCCGCTGCCGCCGTGGCTCTCCAAGCCGGCCGCGTCTCGTGCTGCTCCTCCTTTTCTTCTCTACTGCCGAAGGAAGGCGTCCCAAGTTCCTGCTCGCCCGTCCCAAGTTCTTTTGGCTTAAGTGGCGCGCTCCTCCATCCATTGACCGCGTGGGCCGATTCGACTGGGCTGTGGCCTGCCTGTCACTTGGGCCGAGTCGCGCTCACCGGTGGTGGGCCGCGCTGCCCGCGCCTGGGCCGCGTCGAGGCCGCGCCACCACGGTGGGCCGATGCTGGGCCAGTTTAGTTGCCGTTGGCCTCATCTGTGGGTCGTCCGCGCTGCCTGTCAGCGCCTAGGCCGCGCGCGCACCTTCGGGCCAGGCCAGATCGCCGGTCATGGGCCACGACGGAGGTCGCGCGTCCGCTGGGCCATTTTGATGACTGCTGGTTCTTTCGGTTGTCTAAATCAATTAGCTAATTTAGTTTAGGAAATAAACTTGCACAATCAATATAAAATTTTGTAGGTGTCCAAAAATGGTGAAATTAGTTTTGTTGAGTCTCTAAAATCATGATCTACCTGTTAGTATATTTTGTTCACATAGTTTGATAATATTCTTGGAAGCTAAATAATTAATTTAAGATACTTAATATTGTAAAATATAAACTTGTAGGAATTTCTATGATAAATTGGTAATATTGTTGAATCTGAAATTTGTACCATAGGCTCCTAGCAATATTAGGTACTCACTATAATTTTTGTAGCTTCAGAATAATTAGTTGCTAGATAGACAATGATGTCCTAGTTCGAATATAGTAAATCAAATAAATGAAATATAGAAACACATTTGGTTTGTATAACTAAAACAATTATTGGGAAATAACGTCTTATTCGGCGACATGGATACATAGACTAGCGTTAGAGTTATCTCTTTAGCTTGAGAGGCGTGATCAGATTTCGAAGCATTTTGGCTGTCGTCGATTATTTACATCTATGCATTTGCATCAATGCATATCATATAGGTACGATGATGCAATGTGCTTTCTATTCAGATGATGGTGGATGATCTGAAGATGCAAATACTAACTTTTGGTTATACTTTACCTAGGCAAGCCCCGGTGCATAACCCCTATTTTTCTGCAGTTTAAATTATATTTGTGCATTAAGTTTTAAGGAGTTGGATGAAACCCACTTGCATATATATATCTTTATCCTAGAGTCTTACTAGTATGACAGAATCATGTAGATTGCTATGCTACAGAACTCCGATAGAAGTTGAGTGATTGATTGTCACTCGCGAGAGATAGAAAATATATTACTGAATTATTATCACTTAGAAAATATAAATGGTGGAAAGAAAAATGGTGACCGGGCAGGGATATGGTTTGGATATCGGTGGGTGTAAGAGGTTGTGTCGCCATGGACGTGGGGCATAGCTTAGTTACACTATTTTCCCTGTCTGTGTCAGTTAAGGACCAGCCATTGCAATGGACGCGAGGCAAGTCACAGATCTATTGTCCCGAGCACATACTTGGGTATGGGTGCTTGGAAGACTTGTTGCTCTCTTGTCGTGGGTTCCGGCTCTTTCCGGACCGACTGTCAGGGTTTTGTTTTGGTGGAGGAGGTTCTTGCACCGCACTGAGTCCGGGACTCAAAGGCGGGGGCTTGGAGTCCCAGTTTGGACGGGACCTAGGACCCCAGGACAGGAGGGTGATGGGTTGGTCCTGCTTGTGCCTAGGGTACAAGCGGGGCATGTGTTTTCGAGGCACCCAGCTGGGCACATTGGTTCGCGAATCACCGCCGAGTCGGTACGACTTGTCTTACCTCTAGCACCATAGTAATAACTGAAAGATGGAAGAAGGAAATTCTGATTGCTCACCACCTGCTTGAAAGTAGCACATGTGCTTACATAGAATGGTTAGTTAATGAACCAATGCGGCTGTTAATAAAAATCAAATATAAGGGCGCACGCTTAGTAATGCTTCCTACAAATGCAATAAACCCACTAGCCAGATAGCCTTGCATATCCTTAGAGTCTTTTCTTTCCTCCTGTCAGGTAAGTCTTGCTGAGTACAATTGAGTACTCAGGGTTTTATTCCCCCTGTTGTAGGTGACAGGCGGATGCTAGAGCTGACCCTTGTGTGTGGATACCTCCTGGTGGACTCAGCGAGGATTCCTTTACGCTGCGATCGTAGTTGTTATTTATAACTCTCATCAAATGCTTTTATAAATGAAAGTTTCATAATCTATTGTCACAGTTTATATATCAGTGATTCATCATGTCATGAATAGATAATTATTTTCGCTGTAATTCTGATCACATGTTTATATTCCGCTGTTCAATTAAATTATTTATAACTCTGATAATATGATTATATTCCGTTGTTATAATAATAAATACTATATTCTGATGTTATATTAAAAGTGATGTAAGAAATGGTAAAGAATATTGTAAGCTTTATTCTCTCATTTATGATCCTGATAGAAAAATGTGGATTTTCGGGTTCTCCCCTGGGGTGTGCCCGATGGAACTGAGTAATTTAGTGTTCTCTCCTAAGTGCTTAGTGTCTAATGGAAGACAAGCACTCCAGGGAGGCATTAGATTAGGCGGTTCTGCCACATTATATCTATGATGTGTTGCTTGGTGAAGGATTGTTTGTGAGTGGCTAAGGCACTTTGTGCCAAAAATGCGATAATAACTTGGGGAGATCTTGGCGTGTGTCTTGGGTGAGTTGTGAGGGTCTAGTCGATTGAACGGGATTCTCCAGCGAGCCGAATCGAGTCGTATCGCTTGAGCCCGCCATGGCGAAGATGGCGGAAAAGTGGGCCATCCGATGACCAAAAAGCGTGAACGTACGACGTCTTCCCCACGGACGGCGCCAACTGTCGGTGCGAAAAGTGAGCAACAAGTAAATATTTGTTATTTTGCCGTACGTTGTGATCGGATGTGGCCTAGCACTCAATAACATAGGTTTTATACTGGTTCAAGCAATGTGCCCTACATATAGTTTGAGTCGGTCGGTGACTTTATTCCCGAGCCCAGATGCTCGAAGTTTGCTGTGGGGTTACAAACGAGTGGGAATAAGATGCGGGTATAAGAGGTCCGATCGGACTCTGGACCTAAGGGCCAAGAGTGACGAGAGCTCCTACGTGCGCTAGGTATTAGAATGTATGCTCTGTGTAGCTTTAGAGGCGTGTCTAAAGCTAGCAGAGTGAGAGTCGGAGTGTTTCGTTCGTCGGTCGTCAATCCATCGTCTGAATCGATCGTCGTCTGTTGGGAGAGAGCGCATCCCCTTTTATAGATGAAGGGGATGGCCTTACAAGTGTGAGAGAGTAAGAGAAAGAGAGTATGTGTGCTACCTAGTCTTGCTGCCCACGCCGTCGGGTATAAGACGGTTTGTCAGCGCCCACAACACTATTGACGCCCAGATGCATGTGGTAGGCTCCATTGTGTTCTTCTGGTATGGCAAACGTCGGCGCCTACCATACTGTAGGACAAATGTCGGCGCTCGCAACACTGTTCATGTTCTGACATGTCTAGAAGGTTGCAGAGCACCCTTCTAACATGGTCTGATAGTACTATCCTGTAGGTGTGCAGGGTACGGTCCTCGGTATTGCGGTTTGACTTGAGCGCCTTGCCTTATCTGCTTTGCCTAATCCTTGGGTCCTCACCGAGCGGGCGTCCCCGGTCGGTTGTCCCCAGTCGGCTCCGACCGCACCGGTCGGAGAAGAGCTGTGAGCCGAGGTTCGGTGTATCCTCGGTCGGAGAAGCGGGTCGGAGTCGAAAGCGAGCATTGGCTAGGCCTTTTGGTCGAAGAAGCGGGTCGGAGTCAGAAGCGAACGTCGTCCCCACCTTGGGCAGGCCTTCCGGTTGGAGAAGCGGGTCGGAGTCGGAAGCGAGCGTCGTCCCCTCCTTGGCCAGGCCTTCCAGTCGGAGAAGCGGGTCGGAGTCGGAAGCGAGCGTTGTCCCCTCCTTGGCCAGGCCTGCCGGTCGGAGACTGGACCGCTCTTTCGGCCTGTCGTTAGGTATCTAGGCCGGCCCAGGAGTTGTGCGTCATTTGTAATGTCGTCTGTTGGGCCGAGCTTTTGCTGGGAAGCGGGCCCATTAGGGACCCCGGGTTTATGAACCCGACGTCGATCTTTGCCACAATAACCAAGAAACCATGACCTTCTATGCATGAATGACTCGAGGAGATTCAGTAGCAATAATTCTTTCATGCAATCTATGTTGGGATAAGTATATCCCGACAGGCGAACAGATTTGCTAGCGCAAAGCTTGAGCCGACCAAGATCCTCACTCCGAAGGTTAGACCTTCGCTTGCTCAAGCACGAGTACTGAGGCAACAATTTCTTGGTCGGTGTGCCAATTGATCTCTCTGTCACTAGTTCGAGTACCATTTTTATAAGGTACAGTTACATACATTTACAAGTACACAATTACCTTTTGCCAGCTGGAGCACATTCCGGTATATTCCCCCTTTTACTGAGTACAAATCATCAAGGGATTAAATGTGCACAATGGCCTTCTAAATGGGCCCTTGTTGAGCCAAAGGCACCGGCTTGCCGAGCCGCTTAGCCCAATTTGAACGCCTTCGATGCGAAGACCTCCTCCTCAAACGATGGGGAGGGGGATCGGCAGGTGTTGACCACCGAGCGAAGCAGGGTGGCTGGCAGCCTGGCGGGTCCCTTCTAGAAGTTGGATGGGAGTCAGGAGGGCAGCTCTGTTTTTTTTAAACGAAAACGCAGCACTTGTTTGATTCTCTGAAATCTCAATTGGTGGCTAGTTGGGCCGGGCCGCCGGAGAACCGAAACGCATCTGGACTCAGTAGGCCGGCACGGATGGTGCCACATTTTCTCACGCAACAGAATTCTGCACTTTATTTTTGCTTAAAAAACAGGTACAGTAGAATTCTGCTTCTAAAAAAAAAAGTACAGTAGAATTGTGCAGTCCTATGTCCGCTTCTCTGGCCAGCCCGGCGGAGGAACATGTCGACGCTAGCTCGCCGGAACTGATTAATGGCAACTCACTGGACGTGCACGACTCATCGCCTCATCGGAGAGTAGCATCTGAAGTTCCAAACAACGGTGACTTTGTGCAGATTTGGTTAATTAGAATGCTACGAAACAGAGACGTGACTTTCTGATGAGCTTTAAGCAACATAACAGGTACTCGACACAGAGACGTGAGGATGGGGAATCGAAACTAACAAGGCAATGATACTGATTCTTTGCAGTAGAATTACTCAAACGAACATGTTTCACTGTTACATCTGACACTAAGGCAGAACAAAGCACACCAATAGACCAAACGCTACAGCATTATTCCTGCGGTAACATCATGTTCAAGTTTCGTCAAAAAAAAAAAAAAATCATGTCCAGCGATTGCGAATGGCAACACACGGGGAATATCGTAGCTTAGTACTATATATATGCAACGCCATCAGATAAAATGGCAACCAGCACATCTATGTACTTGTGCAGCTCATAATCTATGCAGTATGCCACTGCCTCTGGGGTCTTTGAATAGAATTACTGAATGAACTGAACATGTCTCACTTACATGACATCTGGCTGCAGTAGTGCAGTGCAGAGTAAAGCACACCAGCTCTTATGGTCCATATACATAAACACAAAGGAAATTAATACAACTTTGGGGGTGATTGCCCAACGGCAGACTCCTCTAATCCGTACCGTCAGATCAAACACAGGCCACTAGCGGTACAACTATACAAGTTGAATTTAACACCCATACATGGAAACATTGTTTCAGGTACACACCTAAAATGGAGAGGAACAGGGAAGCGGGAAGCATAAAAAATAAATAAGAAGGGAATAAAGCACAGGACCGGCCTGGCTGATTACATGCGGAGCTCAGCTCAAACAAACTTCAGAACAGGCTTGTTTGGATTCAGGCTAAGCTGGTGCTGCACGTCATTCGCCAACCGAGGAGTACCAATCATAACTTCCTTGAGGCTCGGCAGACATGATAGCCCAGAAAAAGAGATTGTGCCCCTGTCAAGCAACAGCTCAAGCTTAGGCGCTGTTCCTTCTTCAAACAACACCGATCTGATGCCAGTGTACCACCCTGTCTCCAGCGCTGTCAAACTCGGCAAGATAAACGAAGGTCTTCTGCCTCAAAAGTGCAGTCCAGCAGACAAAGGATGGACCGGTTAGATAGCTTGCCAAGGACTCGTATGGTGCCATCCACCTCCGTTAGCCTGGTGTCTTCCAGCTTCAGCTTCACAAGATTCTGGAGACCCACGACCCACTCTGGTAATTTGTCCAGAGTGACATACAACTTGAGGCTCTGGATGTTCTTCGGAGGCGAGGACAATCCATCCAAGCAGTCACGTAGACCTTCCTCTGAGTGCACTGACAGTGATTCGAGAGAGCTGAGATGGACAAGGGTGGAACAAAACTCTTTGCAATTTTTCTTGTTGATGCCAGTAACTGCTAGCTTGCGTAGCCGGGTGAGCCTCTTAATGTCCTGTAGGATGGCCTTCCCTCGTGCAATATTCACAACTCCCAGTGTGTGCAAGGCTTTCAACTTCCAGAGCCCTCTTGGCACTGCAACGCCACGTGGATCTGCAAGCCTTGCAAAAAAGGGGAACACCGCGCAGCAATACAATGTGCACACATCACGCCTATTTATTGGCTCATCGTCCATGCCAGCTGCTATTGGTGTATCCTTCGCAACCTTAAGCCTGCAAATTGAAATACAAAAGGTAATAAAAAGAGAAGTCCACACACATAACTTGTTCCGCATTAGCTTCGGGGCAAATTCCATGAATTCTTCATACGAGGAAGCCCAGAAAATATCATTATACAAGGACCCCGCACGAATATATTGTAGCTTCCTAAGCTTGGTGATGGCCTGCGGCAGCTTGAATATTCGTGTACCAGTAACATCTAGTGTTTCCAGTTGCTTCAGGTTACCTAGTGACTCTGGCAGGTGAAAAATGCCTTTACATTCCCTTAAAGAAAGGTATTTTAGGTGAAGGAGCTTCACAATCTGCAAAAGGTGATGATTCACAAGACCAGAGGTGCCTTCCAAGTCCAGCACACGTAGCAACTTCATCTTATCAGAAATATAAAACGGTTTCCACACCCCAAAAACTGTTAATGACCTTATATGAGATAAATCCACTATGCTCTCAAACTCACTCTGATCGCCCTCCCAATTGCTGCTTATAGCGAGGTGACGTATGGTGCCTTGGGTGTTTAAGCTGCATCCTTCTTCCATTCTAAAAACAAGATTTTCTTCCATTGCCTTTGAGATGCTGATTTCACGCATGAGATCATGAAGTTTGCAAGAGGAAATACCCTTTCTACTACCAATTGATTCTTTATATGGTAGGACCATGCTTCGCTCAATAAGTTCCATGAAGTAGCCATCAGCTATTTCCCCCTTAGACTTGCCACGTACCTCACTTGAGTAACCCTCTGCTTTCCATCGATGCACCAAGCGTCTTCGGCTAATACTGTAGTCTTCAGGAAAGATGGACATATACAAGAAACAAGACTTGAGATGATATGGTAAACCATCATAGCTTTTCATAAGGATAGCTCTTATTATCCCAAGTTCTGGGTTCATCTCTAACTCGGCGCTAATATGTTCATTTAATTTTCTCCACTCCATGGGAGTCTTTGGTTGCTTGGCCAAGAAGCCCCCTATTGTCACTATTGCTAGGGGAAGTCCACTACATTTCTTAAGGATCATTCTAGCCTCTTCAAACAATGCAGGATAATTATATAAATTTATGGCCTCCTTAAATACCTGCAATAGATAGAATTGAATTGCTTAAGTATTATAATTATAAATAGAAATAGAGACCGTACATATAAATTAATAACTTCTTCATATGAAGTGATAAAGACAAACTTTATATGAACCTCATAGAGCTTGTTGAGATCTAAAACTTTGTAGTTGACAAATTTTTCCATTTGATAACTTTTATGGACCCAAATATACATTATAATTTCCCTTATCCATTTTTAGAAACAAAATTCTGAATTTTTAAAACGACCTTAGATGGAGACATGCTCATATATAAGTTGTAGTGGTTAACGAGATCTATATATCTATAGTTTTTTACAACATTTTCATTTAAGATTGTGTAAGTGCCAAATACGCAAATACAGGGATTGTTGAAGTGAAGTCAAAAGAATAGCATTCCTCGTCCAGTTAAGAAGTGTATTGTTGATGGTAGACATGGAGAGAGGTCCTGGGTATGAAACCTATATACCACATAGGCATGTGATTTGTGCGAAAAATCACATGATTGTGACAACAATAGGTCATCCTAGCATAAAAATCCTGATTTTTACGCTATTTTTTCAAATCTATTTCTAGTGGCACACAACAAAAGGGGCTGTCCATAGAAATCAATTTTCAAAGATGATCGACTTAAGGGACAGCTTCTAGCAATCTATTTGCAGTGAGGGAAAAAGTCTACTTAACCCCTTAATTATTGGTGGTTGTCTACTTCACCCCCTCACCTATGTTATTGTACCCCTTCAAATATTAAAATCCGTCTAGATAACCCCTTGAACGGTTTTGAAGGTGGTTTCGCTAGTCTACATAGTACATAACCCCCAAACATTATCAAGGGTTGACTATATAACCCCTCAACTATAAAATGAGATATTGTAGCCCTTAAATCATCTAATAATGTTCAAATTACAGTTCTAGATAGTCTTGTAGGGCCATTTGGACACCGTACCCTGCCACATTGGCCTAAGTACCCATGCTTGCACGCAAGCCCATATGTTGCCTCCACATCCCTACTCTTTCTAGGCTGACCCACTGCCAACGAGCAACACGCGACATCCTGTTTCCTGCTCCACCTCTCGGCACTCGTTGACGACATTGAGCTCATGCACCATGCCCGAACCCTCGTCATTCCACATCCTCCATCCGGTCATCCTTTAGTTTTTTAGGTAGCCATAGAAGGAGAAAGCGAGATGGGGCGAGGATGTGGGAGGGGTCGAATGACAAGGGTGCAGCCGCATTACTTGAGCTCAATGCCGCCAAGGAGTGCCATGAGGTGGAGTAGAAGACAATGTGGTGCTCATCGAGCGGTGGCGCATGGCCCTACAAAATCATCTAGCGGTTATTTGAATATTATTAGATGCTTGTGCTACAATATCAGGTGTTATAGTTGAATGGGTTATAGTCAACCCTTGATAGGTTAGGGGTTATGCCACGTCAGTGAAACCACCTTCAAACCGCATTAGGGGGTTATTTAGACGGCTTTCCATAGTTTAAGGGGTAGAATACCTGGTTTCATAGGTAAGAGGGTGAAGTAGACAAACATCAATAGTTTGGGGGGTTAAGTAGGCCTTTTCCTACAGTGAGGACCAACTGAAGATACCATTTCTAAAAATATATTTCTACACTACAGACGGTTGCTTGGCTGCATGCGGAAACCACTCATTTCCATATGCCCTTGGTCAATCAAACAGCCATCTCCGGAAATTGATTTTTAGCACCTTGATTTTATTTTTACAGTAAAGAAAGTTCTTAATATGTATCGAATTAAAAGGTTATGGTGCAAATACTAGTCTAGCCGTTGTGTTTACATAACATGCATATAACTAAGTGGTGGCACCCAAACCTCAAAGAAGTAAATATCTTCTGGTTAGACACCTCACTCTACCGACACGAATAGATAATGTGACGTTAATATGAGTCCCCCAAATGCATTGTACCATGTCACTCTTTCCAAAGTTGCCATGTCATATAAATATAAAATGATACAACCCACCCAATGCATGTGGTGTTGTTCCTTAGAAACCTCAAGTCAACTAACTATTGCAAATGTCATATCTATGAGAATGGGCCGAAAGCTTATATACGGTTCCTATGTGACACTCATTTAATGTGTATGATGCAATGCACTGAGATAGTCCTATGAGCAAGCATAATAAGAAACTTATTTATGGACCACTTATATGGCAATTTTTCTATGTGGAGGAGAGAGAGAAGGGAAAATGAGAAGAGGAGTTTCATTCAAAAAAAAAAAGAGAAGAGGAGGCTCTCATGCAAAAGCCCACCTCTCCCCATGCTCCAATGCAAACAGGTAATTGCAGACGATAGAAAAAAAGAGTTGGTGGAAAAGATGGCCAACCTAGCTAATAGCAACCTATTGTATGAGTTATCACTAATGATGACTTTAGATGACATGGCAATAGTGTGTGTGTGTATATATATATATATATATATATATATATAGAACTACTATTCTGTAGCTGGCCATAGAATAACTTATTCTGTAGCCACTTTGAGTTACGATAATTACTATATTAATTTACAGTAACTCCTTACTAAGTGGTTTACTATAACGTTATGGTAAATATTCTCATGTGTTATAGTAACCCAACTATTGTAAATATGTATTGACATTATGGTAAATTAGTATATAAAATTATGGTAAATAGAGGTGGCTACAGAATAACTTATTTTGTAGCCGGCTGCTGAATAGCCTCTCCCTATATATATATATATATATATATATATATATATATATATATATATATATATATATATATATATATATATATATATATATATATATATCCATGCTCTAGCTAAGAGCAACCCGTTGCCATAGATAAGCCATTAATTTTTCACACATGCACTAAATCTTGTCCTCAAATTCTTTAGCCTTTTTCGAATTTTCCTTAAATATAGTCAAAGAATTTCCTTAATAAGACACTCCCACTTCGTGACTCAGCATATTCAACTTTTCTATGAAGCACAAACTTTGAAGCCCAAAAGTTCAGGTGTTTCCCTTTAAACACTCAAGTGAGATTTGAGAATTCATTGATTATATATAACATTGGCGAAATGTGAAGAATTTTCAATCAGAATGGTATGAACACATGGTAATTAATATCACTTCGATACAATTTATAAATCAAATGCTGCATCCTTTTCACAATATTTTTTCTATGCCCATATTGTGCAAAACTAAAGTCATTACAAATGTACCAATAAATCAATTAAAGAAAAGGCTTCCATTCCTCAAAATCATGAACCTTCCATAAGCTACACGCATTGGTTCTTACCATTGAAAGGCCACACTTTGCATTATTGAATTAATTATTCTAGATAACAATAGCACAATATTCATGTGGACAAACATTGTTACATGGGTACTCCCGACACTATGGACAAACATTGTGCAATGGGAAGAGTGTTCTAGTAAATACTAATATTTGGGCAAGAGTGCTAGGTGTTGCTGACCAGGGTGCCACTAGAAATGTTATGTCCACATTTGTCTGTCTTATGCACAGAAGGCTACTACAGATGAGCAACACTAGTTGCATCCTATTCCATTTCATTGTCTCCAGTATTGGGGCTTTGGTCACCACACTCTATTCTGTATCCAGACGTTATAATAGAATAGTAAGTAGTGTTGCATTCATAACCTAAAGCAATTGAACAAATGCAGCAAGATTGTTCTGTATCAGTACCTTCTTGGTCAAGAGGTCAAGAGCGTCACTATCTTCAAGAACCTTGAGCTTGTATATGTTTTCTGGCTTTTGTGAGCAATGTCTTGCGATATTCTCTTCCCTAGTGGTGATAATGATCCGACATGCAGTCTCCATTTTAGGGAGACTTTGTATTATCATATCCCATTCCCTAATAGAAGACAAGTCATCGAGAACAATTAGACACCTCTTTCTTGCCAAAACTTCAATTAATGCTTCAGTTCCGGTTACTTTTCGTGTGCCTAACCCAACAGAATCTGCTAATTGCGTAGCTAAGCTCTCAAGGATCTCTTGGAGAACAAATGGACGCATGATTGTTACACATGCACGCTTCTCAAATAAGCCACCTAGCTCTTGGCTTTGGTAGACCTCTTTGACTAGAGTAGTTTTTCCAAGACCTCCCATTCCCCACACTGAGATCACCATAGTTTGCTGATCATCTTGATTTGAAATTAAACTGATGAGTTCAGACTTCTCTTTCTCACGACCCACAAGCTGAGATTCCTCCAAAGCACATGCCATAGTCCCCAGGCGACTGAGGCTTTTTCTGGCAATCTTTTCATTGTGGCCTACAAACTGACTCTCAACAATCTCATCCGTTGGCATCACAGAACTGTTGGTACCCAGTGTGGTTTCACATGAGCTAGACCCTGGCTCCATTAATGCGGTTTGATCTTGAGAAGCCTGACACAAAGTAAACAACGTTTTCTTTTCTTTACTAATATGGGATGTTTTCCAGAAGAATGTAATAGCATAGAGTTGGGATACAAGCACACGCACAATTGAGCAGACAAATTTGAAAATACTGGAATATTGTTATCTTAAAAATTCTAAAACTGCTAGTTAACTTATATGTTAGTGCATGCTAAAACAGAGCTATATTATTTAGAAGTATTTCGTTTTTTTGCATATGTATATAATGACCATGGATGTATCAAAATAAAGAGGGATAGACCGGACATATAGTATTCCAATAAGTGTTTTCCCCCTTCTTTCGACCTACTCAGTGGTGACCGTTGGAGCCAAGATTGATTTTACTATGTATCTTGACATAGTGTATATCTAAGTACATAGCAAAAGCTATGTATAAAAAATCAAAACGTCTTATAGTTTGAATGGAGGGAGTAGATGATTATAATTTCCAATAGATATTACCTTATTGTAGGAAGCAAAAATACTATGATCAACAGATGATTGGTTGAGCTCCGACACTGTACTTTCTTGCCCGGCACAAAGGCTTGCAACTTCACCATGCTCTGTGGATACAATGATTCGGCTTCCTTTCTTATTGTCTGGAAAATATCCCCTGATCACATCCCACTCTTCAATGGACAGGTCACAAAGCACAATCAGATAGCTTTTCTCATTCACATGCTCACTGAAGGCATCAACCAAATCATCTTGTTTCGTGATCCCCATCTTCTTAAGAACTTGAGCCCCGATGCTTGTTTTTTCTTTGGTTTCCCCTGTTTCTTCAAAAGAGAATTGATAAAACTGCCTCATAATGCACTGGAGGAATTCCAGTGGATTGAATGGATGCACAATCCTGAACCATGCGTAGAGCTCAAACATCTTGCTCCTCTTCAGATTGTCATACGCTGCTTTGATGACGACGGTCTGACAAAGAACACCACCTGTTCCCCACACCGCGATCACTCTAAGGTCCTGATTCCTCTCACTGATCAGCTGGGAAAGATCCACTTTCGCTTTGTCCTTTTGCCTTCTAGCTTCCTCAATACCAAACATTGTTGCACTAGAAATAATGCTTGATGACCCAGCGCCAGTGCCAGGCTTGGAGCCAGTAGTGTCCTTGATGAGGCGATAGCGCACATTCCTCTGGCTGACATCTTCAACCTTGGCTCGGAGTTCCTTCATCCGTGTGGCCACACGGTGTCGATCGACCAACGTCCGAAGGAAGCACCACCGGGATGGCTTCCCAAGTCGAACAGCGAGATCTTGGAGGCAGTCCTCGACGTCGTAGGCCACGTCACGGACCTGCTTTACCCAGGTCTTGACCACCTTGTGGTTGTCTCGCTCCTCATGTGCAGCCATGAGGAAAGAGAGCATCATCTCGAGCTCATCCCTTATGAAAGCCTGGTCACGCTGGACACCAAGCTGCAGAGCTACCTCCTGTACGATGGCCGACTTGGCGTAGCTGAGCGCTCCATTAAGCACAGACTTGCCCACGCTCAACCCTGTCGTTTCCATGATCACCCTTCTCTCTCTCTCTGTGTGTGTGTGTGTGTGTGTGTGTGTGTCTCAGATGCGCTCTGGTATCAGTGAACTGACAACATATATATGTAGACCTGTGTGGAGATTGAAGAAGGATGGTAAGGCACTTTACAGAAATGATTGGAATGATTATATGGCTGAAGAGAAGGGTCGTCGCCTTCAAAAGATGAATCAGTTTGCAGGTGTAACTTCCTAGTTCTTACCTAGCTTCTGCATGCTTAGAGATAACGAGAAGAAGGAAGGTGCATGGTCATCGCAGCCATCACACAAATAATCCAGTCAGGAATATACTTGAACCTATGCCTTTCCTGAGAAAAGAACACGAACAGCAGCACAGTAGTAATGAGTAACTAGTACCACTAGTGGAAGATACTCGGGTCGGGTAACTGAGCAAAAAAGCTGGTGTAGTGCCGCGGCGGTGGAGGGAGAGGAGAGACAAACCAGCGCTGACGACGGCGGGTCGATCGATCGGGGCCGCAGAGCAGAGCACCGGTGGCCGAGATCGGCGCCGGCGGCCGGCGGCACGCAGTTCTAGGATGATGAGGCTGGGAACACGGACGCTGGTCTGCCTGTGCGTGGACCACGACGACCGTGCCGCGGTGGTGCGCAGGGAGCGGGCAAGATGGACTGCGTTGGAGCAATTTGTCTTTGTTTTCTCCCTCAATAATGCCAAGTACCTATATTTAATAAAGCATTGTGTCTTACTCCTATACCAGTATAAAATTGGAAAGGGCCGGGCGATGTCGTAACATGGAGAAAGTTAATGCTAAAGACAAGGGAGCAGATCCGTCGGGGGATGGATCAATCAACTAGTGCAGACGAGAGATTCCATCAAAGCGTAGAGCATATTGAGAGTACCTCTAAATCACACCCACCTACTTGCCTCAATCGTGTCTCTTTGTTTTCTAGTACATCTAACTCAGACCTATCACCAACTCCTACTTTAGAGAGAGAAAAAAAAGTGGAAACAGTCCTCATATATAGAACAACCGTGATTCACGACACATGTCATATATGCCTATGCATCTATCTAAGAGCAACTCAAAGAGATGTGATATTGTTGTGGATGCTATTTTAGAATTTATACAACAAAAATTGGGCTCCACCGGATATGATATCTGGATTTAGAAAAGGTGCACAAGGAGCGGGGAAGATGGACTGCGTTGGAGCAATTTGTCTTTGTTTTCTCCCTCAATAATGCCGAGTACCTATATTTAATAAAGCATTGTGTCTTACTCCTATACCAGTATAAAATTGGAAAGGGCCGGGCGATGTCGTAATTGTTGGCCCCTCTGGATCTCCGGCACAGGTGAGTCAACCATTCACCAGCGTTGCCAACCACAACTATCGTTGTCCGACCACACACTATGGCTAAAGGTAGAAGAAGGGAGGGAGAACAGAGCGTACACACACAGCACAGGCACTAGTGTTGGCCGAAGTTCTGCAGAGGAGATGACAAAACTGAACTCACTTTGTTTACTGAGTTGCAGTGACAAATTATATATACAACTCTACCCATCTAATCCTAGTACAACTGTCATGCTGCAATAGTGACTAGATGTGACAGCATGACTGACTTTGTCGCATGCCCCTGCTGTGGCTACAGTACCACAGCAGGGAGCCTTTTCGGCGCCGCCTTCCCCTGCCTTTCGTTCACATAAGGGAGCAGTAGATTACATAACAATTATTCCCATAATCCTGCTGCTAACCCTTGTACCCCCTCCATGCCGATCATCTTCTTCAGCTCCGTGAGTCGGAGACGGCCGAGCAGCTTGGTGAGGATGTCCGCGAGTTGTCGACCAGTTTTGACGAACTCGATGACGATCTGCCCTCCATCGACACACTTCCTTAGAAAGTGGAACTTGACGTCGATGTGCTTGCTCCGGTGGTGTACAACCGGATTCTTTGCGAGGACGATGGCGGGCTGGTTGTCCACCATCAGTGCTGGTGGGTGAGCTTCCACACCGGTCAGCTTGCCTAGCAGCCAACATAGCCACACAGCTTGGCACGCCGCTGTGGCCGCCGCTACGTACTCTGCCTCGCACGTAGACAGCGCCACCACCTTCTATTTCAGTGACAGCCATGAGATTGGAGCCGGCCCGAGGAAAACAAGCACACCAGAGGTGCTCCGCCATCCGTCGATGTCCCCCGCCATGTCTGCATCGCTGAAGACAGTGAGCTGCAGCCTACTTCTGCCGGTCTTGGGGAAACAATCTCCTGATCCACCGTCCTCTTGACGTAGCGTAGCAGCCGCTTCACCGCAGCCTAGTGATCCTCTCTGGGATCCTCCATGAAGCGACTGACGTAGACCACGGTGAACACAATGTCCGGCCTCGTGTGGACTAGATAGCGCAAACCGCTGACGATGCTTCCGTAGAGTGTTACATCTACCTTCACCGCGGTACTGGCCTTCGTCAGCTTCAGTCGCTCCTCCATCGGAGTCACGCACGGCTTGCACTTAGCCATGCCGCTCCGCTCCAACAGCTTCGAGGCGTATGCGCTCTGACCGAGGGTGAGCGCCTCCTTCCCCTGTCTCACCTCGATGTCGAGGTAGTAGGAGAGCACGCTGAGATTGCTCATTCGAAAACGAGCCGCCATCTCACGCTTGAAGCTGTTGATGTCCTCCACACGCGCGTCGGTGACAATCAAGTCGTCCACATACACGCCGACGACGAGCTCCTCCTTCCCCCATCGCCGCGTGTAGAGCACGTGTTCGGTTGCGCACCGTGTGAACCCAAGCTCGCCCAGCGCGGTGTCAAGCTTGGCGTTCCACGCTCGTGGGCCCTGTCGCAGCCCGTAGAGCGCTTTTGCGCAGTTGGAGCACCCTGTGCTCTGCTCCCTTGACGATGAAACCCGGAGGTTGTCTGACGAAGACTGTTTCCGCCAGCTCGCCGTTGACGAAGGCCGATTTTACGTCCAGGTGATGGACGCGCCAGTCCTTCGCTGCTGCCAAAGCTAGTAGCAAACGGACAGACTCCATGCACGCTACCGGCGCAAAGACTTCCTCGAAGTCGATGTCCTCGCGCTGGACAAAGCCTCGGGCGACGAGGCATGCCTTGTGCTTGACAATGGCGCCATGCTCATCTCGCTTGACCTTGTACACCCACTTCAGGCCGATCAGACGACATCCTGGAGGTGGATCGACGAGCTCCCAAGTCTCATTTTCCTCGATCGCCTTCATCTCCTCCAGCATCGCCCATCGCCAATGTGCATCGCGCTCGGCCAGCGCGAACATGGGTGGTTCCTCTACACTGATGAGAAGCAGCTCTGGGTTATTGAGCAGCCGACCCGCCAGGCCTAAGGACCCTATGCCGCTGATGATGTCACCTAGCCTTTTGAACCGCACCTCCTCACCTTCGTGGAAGGCATCCACAAACTCAGTGATGTCGCTTGGAGGTGAGGCAAACTCAATCGGCGTCGATAGAGTTCCCTATTCCGCGGAGTGCTCGGCACAACACCTGGAGTGCTCGGCACCCCGGTTGCAGTGCACGGCACTACTCCTGGACCACTCATCACCACTCCTGGAGTGATTGGCACCACTGCAGGAGTGCTCAGCACCAGTCTTGGAGTGGTCGGCACCACTGCAAGACCTCTCTGCTCTGCTACGGGAGTGTTCGGCTCCCGTCCTGGAGTGGTCGACACCACTGCAGGACCGCTTGGCACCACTCCTAGAGTGCTTGGCATCCCTCCCGGAGTGCTCGGCATCCCTTCTGGAGTGCTCGGCTCTGTCGCTGGAGTGCTTGGCACCTCCTCTCCAGCATCTCCACCACCGTGGATGACCAAGTGCTCAACGACGAAGGTGCTGGTGAAGCCACCAGATTCCCCTGTGCTCGGACTGTTCCAGTCCGAGGCCACCTTCTCGTCGAACATGACGTCGCGTGAGACAACTACCTTGCCTCCGCGTGGGTCATAGAGCCGATATGCCTTGGTACCCTCCGCGTAGCCCAGGAACACCATTGGTGTGCTCCTGTCCTCTAGCTTGGTGAGGACCGGCTTCATCTTCCTAATGTGCCCAATGCAGCCGAATGTTCAGAGGAAAGACACGCTCGGCTCGTTCCCATACCAAGCTTCGAACGGCGTCACGCCCTTCAGGGCCTTAGTGGGCGCGTGGTTGAGGATGAACACCGCCGTAGTCACCGCCTCACCCTAGAACCTTACCGGCATGCCCTTGGCCTTCATCATGGATCGAGCCATGCCGACCACCGTCTGGTTCCACCACTCCACCATTCCATTCTGCTGCGGCGAGTACGACATGGTGTGGTGTCGCACCACACCCTAATCCACGCAGTACGTAGCGAACTCTACCGAAGTGAATTCGCCACCGCGATCAGTCCTCAGCACGCGCAGCTTCTTGCTGCTTTTCGCCTCCACGTGTGCCTTGAACTTCTTGATCGCCGCCGCCACCTCATCCTTACTCGTCAGGAGTTGCAGCCACATATAGCGACTGCAATCATCCCAAGCAGGAGGAAGTACCACCAACCACCATTTGTGGCTGGCGTGATTGGCCCACAGAGGTCGCCGTGGACGAGCTCGAGAGCGTCCGCTGCGAGATACTTGGCCGCCTTTGGGAACGGCAGCTTCCTTTGCTTCCCAGCCAGGCAGCTGTCACACAGCTTGCCTCCGTGCTCAATGTGGGGCAGCCCTTGGACCATCTTCTCTAGCCGACCAAACGCGTCGAAGCTGAGATGGCCGAACCGGGCATGCCACAGTCATGGTTCCTCCGTGTGCCATGCTGCCAGGCACACCGGCTGCTCTACCTTCAAGTCGAGTAGGTACAACCGGTTCCGGGACCTCTTCACCTTGGCAAGAAGTCGCTGCTCCCGATCCTGGATCCTGAGGACACCGTCCTTGATCAGTACCTCGCTACCGTGCTCATCTAGCTAGCCAATGCTGATGATGCTTGAACGCAGCTGCGGGATGTAATATACATCTGTTAGCACACAGTGCTCGCCATTCTGGCACCTGAAGATGATGGTGTCGTGCCCTCGGATCGCCATCCTTGAGCTGTCACAAAACTTCACCATGTCGGTCACATCGTCGTTGAGCTCGGAGAAGGCTGCCTTGGAGCCCGTCATGTGGTTGTGTCAATGCGGGACCCACGGGATACCCCGCAAGGAAGAGAGGAGATCTAGTTTAATTAGGATTCCTCCTATGTAATCCTACTAGGACTCTACATTGTAAACCGACTAGGACTCTGGCCTCCTGGCTATATAAAGGAGGGCAGGGCTCCTTAGATCAGGATAGCAGAAGAGAGAAGATAGACCAATCAATCCAACGCAAAGGCTAACGCCGACTGGACATAGGGCTATTACTCGATCACGGTCGAGGGCCCAAACCAGGATAAATCGATTGTCTCTTACGTTTACCATCGAGTTCTGCATACGCTGAAGCCCGAACAAACTGCCCCAGCTACCCCCGTGGCAAGCTATCGGTGGTGAAACATTGACAGCTGGCACGCCAGGTAGGGGCTTTCGGCGAATTTGCATCCGAGAGCTCGATGGACCTCGACAACATGATCTTCTCGACGAGATCAACCTTCATCTTCAATTCATGGATCTACGAGGCAGGCGACAATGGCAAGCTCCAAGGCCGTCTCCTCGAAGATTCGGATCACCATGAAGACCTTTCTATTTCGGCGACTACGATAGATCAACTCGCCGAAAGATTCGCGCAACTCGTGATGTCCGATCCAACTCAGATTTCATGGCTTTGCGCATCCGACTCAAACTCAGGCTCCGCATCTAAGATGGAGTCTTACCCGAGTTCTTTCGAGAATAGTCTGAGTTCTTTTCCGACAGGACTCCGGAACACGGCCTCGGCCTATCAAGAATACAACTCGAAGTACATTCAGAGTTCCCTCAAGAGTCGGGTCATGGTACGACTACGTCAAGCTGTCCGAGCCAGGGGCAAGCCAGTTGTCCCGCTGCATCCCGAGCCGGAAGCAAGCCAGTTGTCTAACTACTCGTCACAGCTTCCGACTACTTTGGCTGCGGTGACCAACTACTCGACAGCTCATGTCCAAGTACTCGCAAGCTGATGCTTGGGGGCTACAACCATTGGGGTCTCCTGAGCACAAAATGTCAGGATCGCGCGCTGATTCTACCACGCGGCCGTCAATCAAGCTAAGTCATGGTTTAATATTTTTTCAAATATTCTTTAATCATCATATATCTCTGGATATTATCCATATGCCTCCGCGGCTCTACTACAGTTGATTTACCTGGGTTGCTGAGGCCTTAATCTGTGAAGCCTACTGGCTGGAAAGGTGCGAGAGGTGTTTAAACGTAACAGGCTACCTACATAGGGAAATTACATGGCCTAGTAAGAGCAAGACGTGAAAAAATTTAATATGCATTTTATAATGTCTCCTCTTAATGGTTGTTAATTTACCTGGGTTGCTGAGGCCTTAATCCGTGAAGCCTACTCATCGGAAAGGTGCGAGAGGTGTTTAAACATAACAGGCTACCTACCTAGGGAAATTACATGGCCTAGTAAGAGCAAGACGCGAAAAAAATTAATATGCATTTTATAATGTCTTCTCTTAACGATTGTTAATTTACCTGGGTTGCTAAGGCCTTAATCCGTGAAGCCTACTCGCCAGAAAGGTGTGAGAGGTGTTTAAACGTAACAGGCTACCTACCTAGGGAAATTACATAGCCTAGTAAGAGCAAGACGCGAAAAAATTTAATATGCATTTTATAATACTGGGACATACTTCCAACTTGATATCTTGTGTATCAATTATTACATACTTTTGTATGATTACTTTGTAGGGAACCATTTTCTGGACCACATCATCAAATAAGGAGCTCGCCCACCGCTGGCTGCCTTACTTGGCCACTACTTCGTTGGGTGAGACATACGCCCCGTGCTGTCTTACTCGGTTGCTGCTCTACAAGTCGCCAGGACGTCCGACTACTCGGCCATGGTGATCGACTACTCGATTGGGGTGATCAACTACTCGATAGCTAAGGTCGACCTTGTTGCGGTGATTTGGAAATTCTAAGGTGGGGGTGATACGGGGTCTCCGGTGAGGGGACTGCCCACCTGAAGCCTTTTGATGGATTATCTAGGTTGCCTTACTCGGATCGGATCATGGTCGAACGAGAAGATTTTGCGTCAGCAAGATGAGCACGAATATGAGGATGCACGTGCATATTTATATGTACTTTCATTACTCAAGTGAAACAAAGGAAGAGGCATGACATACAGCAGCATGCAAGAAGACATCAAGCACGCAAGCTAATTATGGAAAGTACTTGGTGGCGCAACTGTGTTGACTTGCAATGGTATGTGGATAGCCTACTGCAGTTCGCGGGTTACTTGGATACACCCTTGAGAATGTCTATAAGATCCTACATGTCCTCAGAAGAGGTTTTCAGTTCTTTGAACAACATAAGATTCAAGACCCTCCAACTTTTTGTCCCAAATAGCAAGAGGCTCAGGGGCTACACTCAGTGAGTCCACTTTTTTCTTCGAAAAAGCACACGTCACCAAGAAGACTTCTTCAAGACAGACCACTTCAAGGCCTCACGACAAAAAGAACCCGGACAGAGCTATATCCGAGTTCTTTTTGATAAAGAACCCGGGTATATGCTCGGGAGCCATTCGACAAAGAATCAGAGCAATTTCAAGACAAGACCCTCCAGCTCCTTATTCCAAATAGCAAGAGGCTCGGGGGCTACACCCAGCTGGGTGTGCTTTTTCTTCAAAAAAGCACACACCACTTGAAGATCTCAAGAAGCGCTACATGGTTTCACTCCAGAAAGCACTCGGGTGACGCTTGTTCCTACTCGGCAAGACCTGGAGGAACAAGATAAGGTTTCTAGAGTTCAACCATGAAGTGCTCGGGGGCTTGTCGATGCGGGACCCATGGGATACCCCGCAAGGAAGAGAGGAGATCTAGTTTGATTAGGATTCCTCCTATGTAATCCTAGTAGTAATATTACCCTGTAATCCTACTAGGACTCTATATTATAAACCGACTAGGACTCTGACCTCCTAACTATATAAAGGAGGGCAGGGATCCTTAGATCATGATAGCAGAAGAGAGAAGATAGACCAATTAATCCAACGCAAAGGCTAACGCCGACTGGACGTAGGGCTATTACTCGATCACGGTCGAGGGCCCGAACTAGGATAAATCGATTGTCTCTTGCGTTTACCGTTGAGTTCTACATACGCTAAAGCCCGAACAAACTTCTTCGGGTACCCCCGTGGCAGGCTATTAGTGGTGAAACATGGGGCTACACCCAGATGGGAGTACTTTTTCTTCAAAAAAAAAGTACACACCACCTGAAGATCTCACGAAGCGCTACACGGTTTCGCTCAAGAAAGCACTCAGACGACACTTGTTCCTACTTGGCAAGACCTGAAGGAACAAGACAAGGCTTCCAGAGCTCAACCATGAAGTGCTCGGGGGCTTGTCGATGCGGGACCCATGGGATACCCTGCAAGGAAGAGAGAAGATCTAGTCTAACTAGGATTCTTTCCATGTAATCTTAGTAGTAGTATTATTCTGTAATCCTACTAGGAATTTTCATTATAAACCAACTAGGACTCTGGCCTCCTGACTATATAAAAGAGGGCAGGGTTCCTAGAGACAACAGAGGACAATCAATCCAACGCAAAGGCTAACGCCAACTGGATGTAGGGCTATTACTCGATCACGGTCGAGGGCCCGAACCAGGATAAATCGACTGTCTCTTGCGTTTACCGTCGAGTTCTGCATATGCTGAAGCCCAAACAAACTACCCCGGGTACCCCCGTGGCAGGCTATTGATGGTGAAACATCGACAGGTTGCTGGCGCCAAAGTCCAAGTACCACCGCTGCTCTCGCTCACTGCCCACACGTTCGAGGTGGACTTGGGTGCGCAGTGCGTCGAGGTAGATAGCTTTCAGAGCCTTCCTAGACCCTTTCACCGCCATCACCTCTTCGTTCTCCTCAGTCTCAATGTCGTGCAGTGCACAGAATGTCGCCATTAGGAAAGTGGCCTCATTATCATCATCAGCTTGCGCCAGATGAGCCTCAGCCTTCTTCTCCTGCTTGCGATTTGGGCACTCCTTTGCCCAATGGCTCGTCTTCCCACATCGCCGATAGGCGTTGGGGTCGACCTTCTTCGTCTTCTTCTCCGAAGAAGCCTTGCCGCGGTGCTTGCCATCACCACCGCGGCTAGAGGAGGCTACCCTAGAGTTCCTCTAGGCAGCCCACTCATCCTCTATCAGCAGCAGCTTGCCGCTGTCCTTCGTTGCTTTGGCCTGCTCCATGCGCTCATCCACCAGCCGCAGATGACCTATCACATCCTCAATAGTGAGGGTGGACAAGTCCAGCATCGTCTCTATGGAGAGAGCAATCTAGATGTACTTCATCGGCACGGAGTGGAGGTACTTGGAGACCACCTCTTGCTCGTCGATGGTGATGCTGTGGCTCGTCAGCTTGCTGATGAGCATCTGCAGGTGGAGGGAGAAGTCCTCCATCAATTCACCATCCTTGAACTTGAGGTTGCGTACTCCTGCTTCAGAAGGTGGGCCATCGCCTTCTTTACGTAGTCGGAACCGACGCGCATCGCCGCAATGGCCTCCCACACCTCCTTAGCAGAGCTCTTTGCCCCCAATGGCTCTCTGTACTCCACCGGTACATCAGCGAGGATAGCCTCTAATGCTGACATGTCATCTTCTTCATTGTCGGTACCCTTGTCAACAGCATTCCAGAGCCGTCGGGCTCTGAGCTTTACCTTCATGGTCATCGCCCACTCTCCATAGTTGGTGCGAGTCAGCGTCAGCCAACTAGTGCCGCTGACCTCATGCACCATGCGCACAACGACATCCTATTGTGGCTGCGCAACCACAGCAGTGCCACTGCTGTTGCTCATCTCCAAACCGTCCATCATCGCCAGCGGTTAGTCCGGCGACGGCGCTTGTATCACTCCGATACCACTTGTTGGGCCCTCTGGATCTCCGACATGGGTGAGTCGACCACTCACCAGTGTTGCCGACCACAACTATCATTGTCCGACCACACACTATGGCCAAAGGTAGAAGAAGGGAGGGAGAACAGAGCACACACACACAGCACAAGCACCAGCGTTGGCCAGAGCTCTATAGAATGTTGAACTCGTCAATCCCATGCACACCTGAACCATGATGTAAATAGTTTAGTTGCATGAGCACGTTTACATTATCAAGTTAGCTAGCTGCTGCATGTAATCAATCGGTGTAAACGGCTAGAACCATGCTGCGTTCACGGTGCGGTCTAGGAACTCTCTCACCACGCCACGTATGAAATGTTCCCATGCTTCAGGCGGGCACGACACAGCGTGAGCGGGCGTGGCGGGGATCTCAGATCGTGGATCAGTAGCACCGAAATAAATAAAAGAAAGCAAGCCAGAAAAGGTCGCGACATTGTGCGATGCAAAACTGCTCTCTCGTGTTCCCATTCGTGTTCCTGTGCGACGTCGTGAGCAGAGAGAGTGATCGTTGGCCGTTGCCGATCACCGTCGGCGTAGCCATTTTGGCAGCCAGCGCCAACAACTGGTATCAGAGCGACAGTGCATGTTCTACGATGGCTCGGTGAGCCCTCCTCGTCAACGACCATAGAAGGTGCATGTGTTCCCACGCAGAAGTCCGGTGGCGGTGGAGATGGGCGACGACACGTCGTCGGGCAGCTCGGGGCATGGAGTGTGGGAGAGCTCACTCATGTGGCCGATGCTGGCCCGCTCCAATTACACGAAGTGGGCGATGCTCATGCAATGCAACTACGAGACCCTGGAGATCTGGCAGACGATCGAGCCTGGCGGCGAAGGAGTGAAGCGATCGCAAGACCGGTAGGCCATGGGCGCGCTCCTTCGATCTGTGACTTAGGAGATGTGGCAGATGTTGGGGGTGAAGAAAACCGTCAAGGAGGCATGGGCGGTGGTGAAAAGCATGCGCGTTGGAGCTGAACGCGTGAAGGAGGCCAACGCCCAACGGCTGCTCCGAGAGTTCAAGAACATTGCGTTCAAGGACGGTGAGACGGTGGATGAGTTCGCCATGCGCATCAACGCGCTAGCTGTGGATCTGCGCACATCTGGTGAGAGCATTGAGGAGATCCGGGTGGTGAAGAAGATGTTGTGTGTGCTACCCCAACGCTACACGCAGATCGCGATCTCAATCGAGACCTTACTTGATCTAAAATCGCTAACAATTGAAGACTTCATCGGCAGACTCAAGATGGTCGAGGACCGGTTCGGGGTTGAGGCCGTCACAGACAAGGCCGGCAAACTCCTATTGACTGAGGAGGATTGGGCAACGAGGAATTGTCATCGCCTCCTGCCGAAGTCCTCGTCGTCGACTGGGAGTGAGAGGAGGTCTGGATGCCAAAGGGCGACGGTGGTGGCGAACATGGTGACCGCGGCGAGAAGAAAGAACATGCCCCCTAGGTTCACGTCTGAGGGCACTCCGAGGTGGAAAGGGCGGTGTAGGAACTGTGGCATCTATGGCCACTGGAAGGAAGACTGCAAGCGGCCGTCGAGAAAGGAACGCAAGGAGGAGGCTCATCACGCGTAGGCTGACACCAAACATGCCGCACTGCTCTTGGCAACGGTGAACGCCGTGTGCGTTCAACTGCGTGACGTCGAGTCATCGGAGAGGTGCATGACGCGCTAGGTCATGCATCTCAACAAGAAGAAGGTTCATCCTGGCGACTGTGATGGAGATCGTGATGTCTGGGTCCTTGATACGGGGGCCAACAATCACATGACGGGGCGATGCGAGGCGCTCGTGTCGCTGGACACGTCGGTGCGTGGCATGGTGCGTTTCAGCGATGGATCGCTCATCGAGATCGAGGGCATCGAATCGGTGATGCTCCAAGCCAAGAAAACGGGGCACAAGGTACTCACAGAAGTTTACTATATTCCTAAACTGAAAAGTAACATTGTTAGCTTGGGTCAACTTGAGGAGGGTGGCTGCAAGGTTGTGATTGAAGATGGTTTTTGCAATGTGTTTGATGTCGAGCACTCACTGCTAGCCAGAGCGCCGAGGGTTAAGAACTGATTGTATTTGCTTAAAACCCAGCTTGCTGCACCTGTTTGTTTAGTGGCAAAGGTTGATGATGTGGCTTGGCTTTGGCATGGGAGATATGGCCATCTGAATTTTTGGGCTCTTCGAGAGCTTGGTGTAAAAGAGATGGTGGATGGCATGCCATTGATTGATAGGATAGAAGAATTCTGTGATGGATGTGCACTTGGCAAACAACAACGTCACCCATTTCCACAGGTGGTGAGTTACAGAGCTGACAAGCAGCTGGATTTGTTCCATGTAGATCGTTGTGGACAGATCAGACCCAAAACACCAGGTGGTAAGAGTTTCTTTCTGCTCATGGTTGATGATTACAATCGATATATGTGGATTGAGCTCCTGGCAACAAAAGATGAAGCTTTCAGGTGTTTCAAAAGGGTGAAGGCACTTGCTGAAATTGAACGCGGTGGCAAGCTACGCGCGTTCCGGAGTGATAGAGGTGGAGAATTCAATTCCATCGAGTTTAGAGAATATTGTGATGAGCATGGTGTCAAGCACTTCACTACCACTCCCTATACACCATAGCAGAACGGGGTTATTGAAAGGAGAAACCATACTGTGGTAGAGATGGCGAGGTGTTTACTAAAAAGCAAGAATGTTCCTAGAGAATTCTGGGGTGAAGCAGTGTCCACAGCAGTGTATCTGTTGAACCGTGCCCCAACCAAGAGTCTGCAAGGGAGGACACCCTATGAAGCATGGCACAACCGAAAGCCTAAGGTGCAACATTTGCGTACCTTTGGTTGTGTAGCTCATGTCAAGAAAGTCGGGCCTGGGATTAGCAAACTATCTGACAGGTCGACTAAAATGGTTTTCTTCGGCTATGAAGCTGGGACAAAGGGCTACAGAGTTTATGATCCAGTAGCCAAGAAACTCCACATATCTAGAGATGTGGTGTTTGAAGAAAATCGAGCTTGGTTGTGGAATGAAGGAGCTCGAAGCGAACCAGCAGTTCCTACTTTTGATGTTGAGTATTTCTCTGTTGTCGGAAGTGGAACAGTAACTGAAGATGTAGAACAGGCAGCAGGCATTTCAGCTGGTCCCGTGTTTTAGGAGCAAGGATCGCCCTCCCAAGATCAGTGGGCTATCAACGATGACTCAAGTGCTGCATCAAATCAATAAACACCCCTAGGCAGTCCAGCAGTGCAAGAAGTTGAGTTTGTAACTCCACCTACAGGAGAATCTATCGATTCAGAAGGAGTGCCATTGAGGTATCGAACTCTGAATAATTTGAATGACACAACTGATGAGATTGGTGATTTTGAGTACAGTGGAGTATGCTATCTTGCAGCAGAGGAACCTAGGAGTGTTGAGGCAGCATTGAGTGAGAATTGTTGGAGAAAAGCCATGGAAGCCAAGATGGAATCCATCCAGGCAAACAAAACTTGGGAGCTGTCAGTGTTACCAGTAGGCCACCGAGCTATTGGTCTTAAATGGGTGTTCAAAGTAAAGAAAGACCCAGAAGGAAATGTGGTCAAGCACAAAGCTTGGTTGGTAGCAAAAGGGTATGCACAGTGTGAGGGGATGGATTTTGATGAAGTATTTGCTCAAGTGGCAAGAATAGAAACAGTGAGGCTGTTAATTGTGTTGGCTGCACAGAAGGGTTGGCAAGTGCACCACATGGATGTCAAGTCGGCATTTTTGAATGGTGATTTGAGGGAGGAGGTGTATGTTCAGCAACCTCCAGGTTTTGTTGTCAAACGAAGCAGTGATAAAGTCCTAAAACTGAAAAGGCCCTATATGGGCTGCGTTAGGCTCCAAGAGCATGTAATGCTAAGTTGGACAGTGAACTGTTGAGGCTTGGCTTTGTGAAAAATCCACTTGAACATGCTGTTTATAGAAGATCAAACCAAGATGGTTTCCTTCTAGTGGGAGTTTATGTTGATGATCTGATAATCACAGGTTCAAGTAAAGCAAGCATAGAACAGTTCAAGAAGGAGATGATGGGCAGGTTCAGTATGAGTGACTTAGGATTGCTCAGTTATTATTTGGGAATTCAAGTTGATCAACAGGTAGGAATAACAAAGTTGTGTCAGAGCTCATATACTCTGAAGATCCTAGAACAAGCTGGCATGAAGGGTTGCAATTCTTGTGCTGTTCCGATGGAGAACAGACTGAAGCTGAGTAAGAATGACAAAACACCTTCTGTTGACAAAACCAAATACAGGAGCATAATTGGGAGCCTGAGGTATTTGGTCAACACTAGACCAGATATTGCATATGCTGTGGGCATTGTCAGCAGATACATGGAGGAGCCAAAAGCAAGTCACTGGGCAGCTGTCAAACAAATATTGAGGTATTTATCAGGTACAGTGCACTTTGGCTGTGTTTACAAGAGGCAGGGCTCAATTGAACTGGTTGGTTTCAGTGATAGTGATCTGGCTGGGGATGTAGATAACAAGAAAAGCACCAGTGGATCAGTGTTCCTGTTGGGGACAAGCTTGGTGACTTGGGCATCTCAGAAGCAAAGGATGGTACCATTATCGTCCTGTGAAGCTGAGTATATAGCTAGTGCCAATGCAGCTTGTCAAGGCATATGGCTCACCCGGTTGCTCAGTGAACTACTAGGCATTCAGGCACCAATGGTGAGGCTCCTAGTTGACAACAAATCAGCAATTGCGTTGAGCAAGAACCCTGTGCACCATGACAGAAGTAAGCATATCGACACGAGGTACCATTTCATCAGAGACTGTGTTGATAGAGGTGAAGTCGACATTGATCATGTGGGGACGACTGAACAACTGGCAGACATCCTGACTAAGGCGCTCGGGCGTGTCAGGTTTGTGGAGCTTCGTCAGCAGCTAGGTGTAGTAGATGTGCAGCGGGATTAGGGGGTGAAATGTTGAACTCGTCAATCCCGTGCACACCTGAACCATGATGTAAATAGTTTAGTTGCATGAGCACGTTTACATTATCAAGTTAGCTAGCTGTTGCATGTAATCAATCGGTGTAAACGGCCAGAACCGTGCTACGTTCACGGTGCGGTCTAGGAACTCTTGCCACGCCACGTATGAAACGTTCCCGCGCTTCAGGTGGGCACGACGTAGCGTGAGCGGGCGTGGCGGGGATCTCGGATCGTGGATTAGTAGCACCGAAATAAATAAAAGAAAGCAAGCCAGAAAAGGTCGCGACATTGTGAGACGCAAAATTGCTCTCTCATGTTCCCATTCGCATTCTTGTGCGACGTCGTGTGCGGAGAGAGTGATCGTTGGCCGTTGCCGATCGCCGTCGGCGTAGCCATTCTGGCAGCCAGCGCCAACACAAAAGATATGGCAAAACTAAACTCGCTCTGTTTACTAAGTTGCAGTGGCAAACTATATATATAACTCTACCCATCTAATCCTAGTACAGCTTCCATGCTGCAACAGTGACTAGATGTGACAGCAAGGCTGACTTTAGCGCCTGCCCCTGCTGTGGCTACAGTGCGGCAGGAGAGCTGTTCGTCCTTACTGTGGATAGTACCACAGCAGGGAGCCTTTTCGGCGTCGCCTTCCCCTGCCTTGTGTTCACACAAGGGAGCATAAGATTACGTAACAGTAATATGGAGAAAGTTAATGCTAAAGACAAGGGAGCAGATCCGCCGGGGGATGGATCAATCAGCTAGTGCAGACGAGAGATTCCATCAAAGCGTAGAGCATATTGAGAGTACCTCTAAATCACACCCACCTACTTGCCTCAGTCGTGTCTCTTTATTTTCTAGTACATCTAACTCAGACCTATCACCAACTCCTACTTTAGAGAGAGAGAAAAAAAAGTGGAAACAGTCCTCGTATATAGAACAACCGTGGTCACCAACCGTGATTCACGACAGATGTCATGCCTATGCATCTATCCAAGAGCAACTCAAAGAGATGTGATATTGTTGTGGATGCTATTTTAGAATTTATACAACAAAAATTGGGCTCCAACGGATATGATATCTGGATTTCTATGGCAAGTGAGCTATCCCAGAATTTTTGGTCATCATAGAAAGCAAACCAGGTCGCTTACCATCTTCTGATTTCGCTCGCGGCTGCGCCTGCGCGCACGCGCGATCCCTTCCGGTGCGTGCAGAAGCTTCCCATCGTGTAGATCCTGTTGTGAAGGTATGTGACCTGGCAAGTTTTAAATATAGAAGAGGGAAAATAGCTAGGTTGTTGTAGATCCCTCCACTTTGAGGAGTTCTTTGTTTTACATACATGATTAAAATATAGAATTTAGCTATCAATTTTAGATGAACACTTGAAGTTGCTCTAACACATGATTGTTGTTTAAATTTAAGAAAAATAGTTACCACCCCATAGAGATCGTTTCCCCACTATTTTCCTGATTTTATAACCCTATGTTCTTGTGCATACATAATAACACATACGTCCATATGTCAGCATGTTTTTTTTTCCTTTTTTTCTCTTTTCTTTGTTCCCCTGTCCGTTGATGCCCAATGAACTGAGAGGTACCTTGGGTAGAGCAGGCTCGGCAGGAGGTGCTCATTGGAAGGCGAGGTACTCCGAAATAGCTCTATCCGGGGGGGGGGGGGGGGGGGGGGGGACGCCCTTCTGTTTCGGCGTTGACAAGCTTTAGGAAGACCAAGAAGAGGCCCGATAGTAGGGAGGGGTCAGGGAACACTAGGGGCTAGTTTGAAAACTCAAATCTCCTTGGAATCTCAGACTTTTCCCGGGGCCAACAATCCATGGTGTGGTCATTTGAATAAAATACCTTTCCATTCCTAAGTTTGCCTCACACTTTTTTCCAAATTAGGCCTAGGGGAGTGTGGATCCCTAGTGGCTCGTCAAGGTGGAGCCCAAGATGATCGTAGAGAGGTTGGTGTTGCACGATCCGGACCCTTCTCTTTTGGCGCAGGCAACTGCAAGGGAGGTGATGATGAGGTTGGGTGGTTGGTGCGCTCGCGAAGGGGTTGGGGAGGACCTACGTCGCCCAGTTTAGCTAAACCTAGATGTAGAACACAGAAAGAGTGGATTCATGGTGATAGGTGAGAAAACGAATCCAACATAAGGGTTGTGTTTGTTTTCTGTTGGCTCGTTGTCGGGGTTATGATACATCGGGTATCTCAAGACATCAATTAGTTAGCCGCTCGGACGGCCCACGGCACACTAGCTAGCATAAGCCTAATCGACCGCGGCCTAGCTAAACTATATGGACCTGGGCCAAGCACTAAGGTACGAGTTAGTCACGACCTCCTCTACCTTCACCACACGTCGCGCAACATCACACGACCTGTCCTCCGTCCTGACCCCTAGGAGGAACGGGAAGAGGTCGGACTCTGCCAGACGCGCCTGCTCTGACAAGAGCAGGAACGCCGCACTGACCCCACAAGGACTGAGGGGACAGTAGTCCCCTTAGCCCGGTCAGACGCCATCCCTGCACCACGCAGCACAAACAAGACAACACCGCCAAGCAGTGGCAGTCAGTACAGTGACCCACCGTCCAAATACGGCCCAACGAGACGGGTGTACGACCCCACCCACTACGGGATGGGGCTCACGACGGCGGCCTTGACTTTCGGGGCCGTCCCATCCAACGAAGGCCATGACCTCAGAACTCGAGGTCGTGGCCGTCGGCACCACAAGAAGCAAGACAACTGACGACCTGGGGGCGGCCACCAACTCCTGTACGACGCCCCTGGGAGATCAAGAGGCAATGACAAAGGCCACGGTGAAACTATGTCGCACAGGACGGCTGGCGAACCACCACCGTGCCTACACCATGCTGCCACAACTAGCACAGTAGCACCACGCCACACCATGCAGCGACGTGGGTGCAAGACCATGACGACAACCATGCCCAGACGTGCGCTACACCAAGACAAGACGACGTTCCTTGCCAGCCAAGTTAGCTAGGTTCTCTCCCTCAGGCTCATGACCCCTCGGTCGGGAGAATCTATCTCTTTGTACGTGACACGGCCCCGGACTCTATATAAGGGCAGCCAGGGCACCCTTCCAATGGGACGAGACTCTCGAATCCTTCATTCGGGCAGTCCCTCTCCATTCTCCTACCTCTTTTCACTCTTCTTGCATACCCCATTGTAAAAACTTTAGAGCATTCAACCGAGGAACACGTACTCGATCTTCTCTGAGACTGGACGTAGGGCTCTGGCCTGAACCAGTATAATTCCTTGTGTCTTTTGGATGTTACCATCGTGTTCCTGGAGTAGCGCGACGATCATACAAATTTACTAGTCGGTCTACAAAGCACCGACACTCGTGTATGCGGATGAGTTGGGCTAGGGCATCTCCAAGCAGGCCATGGTGGTGCAACTGTTTTTGTTTGGTTGTTGTGTTTCTATTGGGTCTGGTTTTGTGGAAATTTTGTTTCTTTGGGTGCATGAGGAGTGGGTTCTACCACAACTACCAGTAGGGCCAGCTGCAGTGCGCGGCATTTTGGCACAAGCGTACCTGTTGGGCGAAGCCTGGGGAGAAACGAATGATGATTTCGTTTTATCGGTTGTAGGCCCTTCAGTGCTTTAAGCAACATGCTGACCAGGCCTATGAGGCCATCTAGACAAACAAATATGCCTAGTTGCAGCGCGCCGGCCTGTCCCGATCTCATCCAAGCAAACAAACATGCCCAAAAGTGGGGTGTATGCTCGAAATGTTTTTTTGCCTTAACCCCTCACTTCTGGTGTAGGGTATCGGTTTACGAGGCTGATAGAGATGTTTTTTTTTATCTTTTGATTATGCCCGTGGAGAACTTGCCGCCAAGACCCAACTACCAATATGATGGTGAGAGTTTGATCTGTACCCAAAATTAAGTAAAACGAAGACGGATGTGACAAAGCACTGGCCTGAGAATATTGGAATTTGTCACCTTTGACTTTAGTATGTTTCCTTTTTTAAAAAAGAAATCTTGTATCGAAATGCAAAATTATGTTTTCATGTGCAAAATTTTGTTTTCATTTGTTTAATTTCTAAAATCAAAGGGGATAAATATCCAATAATACAGTAGAATATGATTCAGATTGGGCTATACATATACAGTAAAGCAAGAACAATCCTAAAGGACAAGCTAATGATCGACGATGAAGACAACAACAAAGAAAGCAAGCAACCCAAAGCATCCACCAAGGTTAACGACTAGACAAAAACAAATAAACTGAGAACAACAGGAGAAGGCACTAGACAAAAACAAATAAACTGAGAACAACAGGAGAAAGCACCACAACATGCACAGTCTAGCAAAGAGGCAAAGAGATCGATCTTTGCCACAACAACCAAGAAACCATGACCTTTTATGCATGAATGACTCGAGGAGATTCAGTAGCAATAATTCTTTCATGCAATCTGTGTTGGGATAAGTATATCCCGACAGGAGAACAGATTTGCTAGCGCAAAGCTTGAGCCGACCAAGATCCTCACTCCGAAGGTTAGACCTTCGCTTGCTCAAGAACGAGTACTGAGGCAACAATTTTTTGGTCGGTGTGCCAATTGATCTCTCTGTCATTAGTTCGAGTGCCATTTTTATAAGGTACGGTTACATACATTTACATGTACACAATTACCTTTTGCCAGCTGGAGCATATTCTGGCATATTCCCCCTTTTACTGAGTACAAATCATCAAGGGCTTAAATGTGCACAATTGCCTTATAAATGGGCCCTTGTTGAGCCAAAGGCACCGGCTTGCCGAGCCGCTTAGCCCAATTTGAACGCCTTCGATGCGAAGACCTCCTCCTCAAACGATGGGGAGGGGGATCGGCAGGTGTTGACCACCGAGCGAAGCAGGGTGGCTGGCAGCCTGGCGGGTCCCTTCTAGAAGTTGGATGGGAGTCAGGAGGACAGCTCAGTTTTTTTTAAACGAAAAACTAGCTCAGTTTATTTTTTGGTTGACGAGAGGAGAAGAATCGGCAGCACTTGTTTGATTCTCTGAAATCTCAATTGGTGGCTAGTTGGGCCGGGCCGCCGGAGAACCGAAACGCATCTGGACTCAGTAGGCCGGCACGGATGGTGCCACATTTTCTCACGCAACAGAATTCTGCACTTTATTTTTGCTTAAAAAGCAGGCACAGTAGAATTCTGCTTCTCAACAAAAAGTACAGTAGAATTGTGCAGTCCTATGTCCGCTTCTCTGGCCAGCCCGGCGCTCACTGATCAGCTGGGAAAGATCCACTTTCGCTTTGTCCTTTTGCCTTCTAGCTTCCTCAATACCAAACATTGTTGCACTAGAAATAATGCTTGATGACCCAGCGCCAGTGCCAGGCTTGGAGCCAGTAGTGTCCTTGATGAGGCGATAGCGCACATTCCTCTGGCTGACATCTTCAACCTTGGCTCGGAGTTCCTTCATCCGTGTGGCCACACGGTGTCGATCGACCAACGTCCGAAGGAAGCACCACCGGGATGGCTTCCCAAGTCGAACAGCGAGATCTTGGAGGCAGTCCTCGACGTCGTAGGCCACGTCACGGACCTGCTTTACCCAGGTCTTGACCACCTTGTGGTTGTCTCGCTCCTCATGTGCAGCCATGAGGAAAGAGAGCATCATCTCGAGCTCATCCCTTATGAAAGCCTGGTCACGCTGGACACCAAGCTGCAGAGCTACCTCCTGTACGATGGCCGACTTGGCGTAGCTGAGCGCTCCATTAAGCACAGACTTGCCCACGCTCAACCCTGTCGTTTCCATGATCACCCTTCTCTCTCTCTCTGTGTGTGTGTGTGTGTGTGTGTGTGTGTCTCAGATGCGCTCTGGTATCAGTGAACTGACAACATATATATGTAGACCTGTGTGGAGATTGAAGAAGGATGGTAAGGCACTTTACAGAAATGATTGGAATGATTATATGGCTGAAGAGAAGGGTCGTCGCCTTCAAAAGATGAATCAGTTTGCAGGTGTAACTTCCTAGTTCTTACCTAGCTTCTGCATGCTTAGAGATAACGAGAAGAAGGAAGGTGCATGGTCATCGCAGCCATCACACAAATAATCCAGTCAGGAATATACTTGAACCTATGCCTTTCCTGAGAAAAGAACACGAACAGCAGCACAGTAGTAATGAGTAACTAGTACCACTAGTGGAAGATACTCGGGTCGGGTAACTGAGCAAAAAAGCTGGTGTAGTGCCGCGGCGGTGGAGGGAGAGGAGAGACAAACCAGCGCTGACGACGGCGGGTCGATCGATCGGGGCCGCAGAGCAGAGCACCGGTGGCCGAGATCGGCGCCGGCGGCCGGCGGCACGCAGTTCTAGGATGATGAGGCTGGGAACACGGACGCTGGTCTGCCTGTGCGTGGACCACGACGACCGTGCCGCGGTGGTGCGCAGGGAGCGGGCAAGATGGACTGCGTTGGAGCAATTTGTCTTTGTTTTCTCCCTCAATAATGCCAAGTACCTATATTTAATAAAGCATTGTGTCTTACTCCTATACCAGTATAAAATTGGAAAGGGCCGGGCGATGTCGTAACATGGAGAAAGTTAATGCTAAAGACAAGGGAGCAGATCCGTCGGGGGATGGATCAATCAACTAGTGCAGACGAGAGATTCCATCAAAGCGTAGAGCATATTGAGAGTACCTCTAAATCACACCCACCTACTTGCCTCAATCGTGTCTCTTTGTTTTCTAGTACATCTAACTCAGACCTATCACCAACTCCTACTTTAGAGAGAGAAAAAAAAGTGGAAACAGTCCTCATATATAGAACAACCGTGATTCACGACACATGTCATATATGCCTATGCATCTATCTAAGAGCAACTCAAAGAGATGTGATATTGTTGTGGATGCTATTTTAGAATTTATACAACAAAAATTGGGCTCCACCGGATATGATATCTGGATTTAGAAAAGGTGCACAAGGAGCGGGGAAGATGGACTGCGTTGGAGCAATTTGTCTTTGTTTTCTCCCTCAATAATGCCGAGTACCTATATTTAATAAAGCATTGTGTCTTACTCCTATACCAGTATAAAATTGGAAAGGGCCGGGCGATGTCGTAATTGTTGGCCCCTCTGGATCTCCGGCACAGGTGAGTCAACCATTCACCAGCGTTGCCAACCACAACTATCGTTGTCCGACCACACACTATGGCTAAAGGTAGAAGAAGGGAGGGAGAACAGAGCGTACACACACAGCACAGGCACTAGTGTTGGCCGAAGTTCTGCAGAGGAGATGACAAAACTGAACTCACTTTGTTTACTGAGTTGCAGTGACAAATTATATATACAACTCTACCCATCTAATCCTAGTACAACTGTCATGCTGCAATAGTGACTAGATGTGACAGCATGACTGACTTTGTCGCATGCCCCTGCTGTGGCTACAGTACCACAGCAGGGAGCCTTTTCGGCGCCGCCTTCCCCTGCCTTTCGTTCACATAAGGGAGCAGTAGATTACATAACAATTATTCCCATAATCCTGCTGCTAACCCTTGTACCCCCTCCATGCCGATCATCTTCTTCAGCTCCGTGAGTCGGAGACGGCCGAGCAGCTTGGTGAGGATGTCCGCGAGTTGTCGACCAGTTTTGACGAACTCGATGACGATCTGCCCTCCATCGACACACTTCCTTAGAAAGTGGAACTTGACGTCGATGTGCTTGCTCCGGTGGTGTACAACCGGATTCTTTGCGAGGACGATGGCGGGCTGGTTGTCCACCATCAGTGCTGGTGGGTGAGCTTCCACACCGGTCAGCTTGCCTAGCAGCCAACATAGCCACACAGCTTGGCACGCCGCTGTGGCCGCCGCTACGTACTCTGCCTCGCACGTAGACAGCGCCACCACCTTCTATTTCAGTGACAGCCATGAGATTGGAGCCGGCCCGAGGAAAACAAGCACACCAGAGGTGCTCCGCCATCCGTCGATGTCCCCCGCCATGTCTGCATCGCTGAAGACAGTGAGCTGCAGCCTACTTCTGCCGGTCTTGGGGAAACAATCTCCTGATCCACCGTCCTCTTGACGTAGCGTAGCAGCCGCTTCACCGCAGCCTAGTGATCCTCTCTGGGATCCTCCATGAAGCGACTGACGTAGACCACGGTGAACACAATGTCCGGCCTCGTGTGGACTAGATAGCGCAAACCGCTGACGATGCTTCCGTAGAGTGTTACATCTACCTTCACCGCGGTACTGGCCTTCGTCAGCTTCAGTCGCTCCTCCATCGGAGTCACGCACGGCTTGCACTTAGCCATGCCGCTCCGCTCCAACAGCTTCGAGGCGTATGCGCTCTGACCGAGGGTGAGCGCCTCCTTCCCCTGTCTCACCTCGATGTCGAGGTAGTAGGAGAGCACGCTGAGATTGCTCATTCGAAAACGAGCCGCCATCTCACGCTTGAAGCTGTTGATGTCCTCCACACGCGCGTCGGTGACAATCAAGTCGTCCACATACACGCCGACGACGAGCTCCTCCTTCCCCCATCGCCGCGTGTAGAGCACGTGTTCGGTTGCGCACCGTGTGAACCCAAGCTCGCCCAGCGCGGTGTCAAGCTTGGCGTTCCACGCTCGTGGGCCCTGTCGCAGCCCGTAGAGCGCTTTTGCGCAGTTGGAGCACCCTGTGCTCTGCTCCCTTGACGATGAAACCCGGAGGTTGTCTGACGAAGACTGTTTCCGCCAGCTCGCCGTTGACGAAGGCCGATTTTACGTCCAGGTGATGGACGCGCCAGTCCTTCGCTGCTGCCAAAGCTAGTAGCAAACGGACAGACTCCATGCACGCTACCGGCGCAAAGACTTCCTCGAAGTCGATGTCCTCGCGCTGGACAAAGCCTCGGGCGACGAGGCATGCCTTGTGCTTGACAATGGCGCCATGCTCATCTCGCTTGACCTTGTACACCCACTTCAGGCCGATCAGACGACATCCTGGAGGTGGATCGACGAGCTCCCAAGTCTCATTTTCCTCGATCGCCTTCATCTCCTCCAGCATCGCCCATCGCCAATGTGCATCGCGCTCGGCCAGCGCGAACATGGGTGGTTCCTCTACACTGATGAGAAGCAGCTCTGGGTTATTGAGCAGCCGACCCGCCAGGCCTAAGGACCCTATGCCGCTGATGATGTCACCTAGCCTTTTGAACCGCACCTCCTCACCTTCGTGGAAGGCATCCACAAACTCAGTGATGTCGCTTGGAGGTGAGGCAAACTCAATCGGCGTCGATAGAGTTCCCTATTCCGCGGAGTGCTCGGCACAACACCTGGAGTGCTCGGCACCCCGGTTGCAGTGCACGGCACTACTCCTGGACCACTCATCACCACTCCTGGAGTGATTGGCACCACTGCAGGAGTGCTCAGCACCAGTCTTGGAGTGGTCGGCACCACTGCAAGACCTCTCTGCTCTGCTACGGGAGTGTTCGGCTCCCGTCCTGGAGTGGTCGACACCACTGCAGGACCGCTTGGCACCACTCCTAGAGTGCTTGGCATCCCTCCCGGAGTGCTCGGCATCCCTTCTGGAGTGCTCGGCTCTGTCGCTGGAGTGCTTGGCACCTCCTCTCCAGCATCTCCACCACCGTGGATGACCAAGTGCTCAACGACGAAGGTGCTGGTGAAGCCACCAGATTCCCCTGTGCTCGGACTGTTCCAGTCCGAGGCCACCTTCTCGTCGAACATGACGTCGCGTGAGACAACTACCTTGCCTCCGCGTGGGTCATAGAGCCGATATGCCTTGGTACCCTCCGCGTAGCCCAGGAACACCATTGGTGTGCTCCTGTCCTCTAGCTTGGTGAGGACCGGCTTCATCTTCCTAATGTGCCCAATGCAGCCGAATGTTCAGAGGAAAGACACGCTCGGCTCGTTCCCATACCAAGCTTCGAACGGCGTCACGCCCTTCAGGGCCTTAGTGGGCGCGTGGTTGAGGATGAACACCGCCGTAGTCACCGCCTCACCCTAGAACCTTACCGGCATGCCCTTGGCCTTCATCATGGATCGAGCCATGCCGACCACCGTCTGGTTCCACCACTCCACCATTCCATTCTGCTGCGGCGAGTACGACATGGTGTGGTGTCGCACCACACCCTAATCCACGCAGTACGTAGCGAACTCTACCGAAGTGAATTCGCCACCGCGATCAGTCCTCAGCACGCGCAGCTTCTTGCTGCTTTTCGCCTCCACGTGTGCCTTGAACTTCTTGATCGCCGCCGCCACCTCATCCTTACTCGTCAGGAGTTGCAGCCACATATAGCGACTGCAATCATCCCAAGCAGGAGGAAGTACCACCAACCACCATTTGTGGCTGGCGTGATTGGCCCACAGAGGTCGCCGTGGACGAGCTCGAGAGCGTCCGCTGCGAGATACTTGGCCGCCTTTGGGAACGGCAGCTTCCTTTGCTTCCCAGCCAGGCAGCTGTCACACAGCTTGCCTCCGTGCTCAATGTGGGGCAGCCCTTGGACCATCTTCTCTAGCCGACCAAACGCGTCGAAGCTGAGATGGCCGAACCGGGCATGCCACAGTCATGGTTCCTCCGTGTGCCATGCTGCCAGGCACACCGGCTGCTCTACCTTCAAGTCGAGTAGGTACAACCGGTTCCGGGACCTCTTCACCTTGGCAAGAAGTCGCTGCTCCCGATCCTGGATCCTGAGGACACCGTCCTTGATCAGTACCTCGCTACCGTGCTCATCTAGCTAGCCAATGCTGATGATGCTTGAACGCAGCTGCGGGATGTAATATACATCTGTTAGCACACAGTGCTCGCCATTCTGGCACCTGAAGATGATGGTGTCGTGCCCTCGGATCGCCATCCTTGAGCTGTCACAAAACTTCACCATGTCGGTCACATCGTCGTTGAGCTCGGAGAAGGCTGCCTTGGAGCCCGTCATGTGGTTGTGTCAATGCGGGACCCACGGGATACCCCGCAAGGAAGAGAGGAGATCTAGTTTAATTAGGATTCCTCCTATGTAATCCTACTAGGACTCTACATTGTAAACCGACTAGGACTCTGGCCTCCTGGCTATATAAAGGAGGGCAGGGCTCCTTAGATCAGGATAGCAGAAGAGAGAAGATAGACCAATCAATCCAACGCAAAGGCTAACGCCGACTGGACATAGGGCTATTACTCGATCACGGTCGAGGGCCCAAACCAGGATAAATCGATTGTCTCTTACGTTTACCATCGAGTTCTGCATACGCTGAAGCCCGAACAAACTGCCCCAGCTACCCCCGTGGCAAGCTATCGGTGGTGAAACATTGACAGCTGGCACGCCAGGTAGGGGCTTTCGGCGAATTTGCATCCGAGAGCTCGATGGACCTCGACAACATGATCTTCTCGACGAGATCAACCTTCATCTTCAATTCATGGATCTACGAGGCAGGCGACAATGGCAAGCTCCAAGGCCGTCTCCTCGAAGATTCGGATCACCATGAAGACCTTTCTATTTCGGCGACTACGATAGATCAACTCGCCGAAAGATTCGCGCAACTCGTGATGTCCGATCCAACTCAGATTTCATGGCTTTGCGCATCCGACTCAAACTCAGGCTCCGCATCTAAGATGGAGTCTTACCCGAGTTCTTTCGAGAATAGTCTGAGTTCTTTTCCGACAGGACTCCGGAACACGGCCTCGGCCTATCAAGAATACAACTCGAAGTACATTCAGAGTTCCCTCAAGAGTCGGGTCATGGTACGACTACGTCAAGCTGTCCGAGCCAGGGGCAAGCCAGTTGTCCCGCTGCATCCCGAGCCGGAAGCAAGCCAGTTGTCTAACTACTCGTCACAGCTTCCGACTACTTTGGCTGCGGTGACCAACTACTCGACAGCTCATGTCCAAGTACTCGCAAGCTGATGCTTGGGGGCTACAACCATTGGGGTCTCCTGAGCACAAAATGTCAGGATCGCGCGCTGATTCTACCACGCGGCCGTCAATCAAGCTAAGTCATGGTTTAATATTTTTTCAAATATTCTTTAATCATCATATATCTCTGGATATTATCCATATGCCTCCGCGGCTCTACTACAGTTGATTTACCTGGGTTGCTGAGGCCTTAATCTGTGAAGCCTACTGGCTGGAAAGGTGCGAGAGGTGTTTAAACGTAACAGGCTACCTACATAGGGAAATTACATGGCCTAGTAAGAGCAAGACGTGAAAAAATTTAATATGCATTTTATAATGTCTCCTCTTAATGGTTGTTAATTTACCTGGGTTGCTGAGGCCTTAATCCGTGAAGCCTACTCATCGGAAAGGTGCGAGAGGTGTTTAAACATAACAGGCTACCTACCTAGGGAAATTACATGGCCTAGTAAGAGCAAGACGCGAAAAAAATTAATATGCATTTTATAATGTCTTCTCTTAACGATTGTTAATTTACCTGGGTTGCTAAGGCCTTAATCCGTGAAGCCTACTCGCCAGAAAGGTGTGAGAGGTGTTTAAACGTAACAGGCTACCTACCTAGGGAAATTACATAGCCTAGTAAGAGCAAGACGCGAAAAAATTTAATATGCATTTTATAATACTGGGACATACTTCCAACTTGATATCTTGTGTATCAATTATTACATACTTTTGTATGATTACTTTGTAGGGAACCATTTTCTGGACCACATCATCAAATAAGGAGCTCGCCCACCGCTGGCTGCCTTACTTGGCCACTACTTCGTTGGGTGAGACATACGCCCCGTGCTGTCTTACTCGGTTGCTGCTCTACAAGTCGCCAGGACGTCCGACTACTCGGCCATGGTGATCGACTACTCGATTGGGGTGATCAACTACTCGATAGCTAAGGTCGACCTTGTTGCGGTGATTTGGAAATTCTAAGGTGGGGGTGATACGGGGTCTCCGGTGAGGGGACTGCCCACCTGAAGCCTTTTGATGGATTATCTAGGTTGCCTTACTCGGATCGGATCATGGTCGAACGAGAAGATTTTGCGTCAGCAAGATGAGCACGAATATGAGGATGCACGTGCATATTTATATGTACTTTCATTACTCAAGTGAAACAAAGGAAGAGGCATGACATACAGCAGCATGCAAGAAGACATCAAGCACGCAAGCTAATTATGGAAAGTACTTGGTGGCGCAACTGTGTTGACTTGCAATGGTATGTGGATAGCCTACTGCAGTTCGCGGGTTACTTGGATACACCCTTGAGAATGTCTATAAGATCCTACATGTCCTCAGAAGAGGTTTTCAGTTCTTTGAACAACATAAGATTCAAGACCCTCCAACTTTTTGTCCCAAATAGCAAGAGGCTCAGGGGCTACACTCAGTGAGTCCACTTTTTTCTTCGAAAAAGCACACGTCACCAAGAAGACTTCTTCAAGACAGACCACTTCAAGGCCTCACGACAAAAAGAACCCGGACAGAGCTATATCCGAGTTCTTTTTGATAAAGAACCCGGGTATATGCTCGGGAGCCATTCGACAAAGAATCAGAGCAATTTCAAGACAAGACCCTCCAGCTCCTTATTCCAAATAGCAAGAGGCTCGGGGGCTACACCCAGCTGGGTGTGCTTTTTCTTCAAAAAAGCACACACCACTTGAAGATCTCAAGAAGCGCTACATGGTTTCACTCCAGAAAGCACTCGGGTGACGCTTGTTCCTACTCGGCAAGACCTGGAGGAACAAGATAAGGTTTCTAGAGTTCAACCATGAAGTGCTCGGGGGCTTGTCGATGCGGGACCCATGGGATACCCCGCAAGGAAGAGAGGAGATCTAGTTTGATTAGGATTCCTCCTATGTAATCCTAGTAGTAATATTACCCTGTAATCCTACTAGGACTCTATATTATAAACCGACTAGGACTCTGACCTCCTAACTATATAAAGGAGGGCAGGGATCCTTAGATCATGATAGCAGAAGAGAGAAGATAGACCAATTAATCCAACGCAAAGGCTAACGCCGACTGGACGTAGGGCTATTACTCGATCACGGTCGAGGGCCCGAACTAGGATAAATCGATTGTCTCTTGCGTTTACCGTTGAGTTCTACATACGCTAAAGCCCGAACAAACTTCTTCGGGTACCCCCGTGGCAGGCTATTAGTGGTGAAACATGGGGCTACACCCAGATGGGAGTACTTTTTCTTCAAAAAAAAAGTACACACCACCTGAAGATCTCACGAAGCGCTACACGGTTTCGCTCAAGAAAGCACTCAGACGACACTTGTTCCTACTTGGCAAGACCTGAAGGAACAAGACAAGGCTTCCAGAGCTCAACCATGAAGTGCTCGGGGGCTTGTCGATGCGGGACCCATGGGATACCCTGCAAGGAAGAGAGAAGATCTAGTCTAACTAGGATTCTTTCCATGTAATCTTAGTAGTAGTATTATTCTGTAATCCTACTAGGAATTTTCATTATAAACCAACTAGGACTCTGGCCTCCTGACTATATAAAAGAGGGCAGGGTTCCTAGAGACAACAGAGGACAATCAATCCAACGCAAAGGCTAACGCCAACTGGATGTAGGGCTATTACTCGATCACGGTCGAGGGCCCGAACCAGGATAAATCGACTGTCTCTTGCGTTTACCGTCGAGTTCTGCATATGCTGAAGCCCAAACAAACTACCCCGGGTACCCCCGTGGCAGGCTATTGATGGTGAAACATCGACAGGTTGCTGGCGCCAAAGTCCAAGTACCACCGCTGCTCTCGCTCACTGCCCACACGTTCGAGGTGGACTTGGGTGCGCAGTGCGTCGAGGTAGATAGCTTTCAGAGCCTTCCTAGACCCTTTCACCGCCATCACCTCTTCGTTCTCCTCAGTCTCAATGTCGTGCAGTGCACAGAATGTCGCCATTAGGAAAGTGGCCTCATTATCATCATCAGCTTGCGCCAGATGAGCCTCAGCCTTCTTCTCCTGCTTGCGATTTGGGCACTCCTTTGCCCAATGGCTCGTCTTCCCACATCGCCGATAGGCGTTGGGGTCGACCTTCTTCGTCTTCTTCTCCGAAGAAGCCTTGCCGCGGTGCTTGCCATCACCACCGCGGCTAGAGGAGGCTACCCTAGAGTTCCTCTAGGCAGCCCACTCATCCTCTATCAGCAGCAGCTTGCCGCTGTCCTTCGTTGCTTTGGCCTGCTCCATGCGCTCATCCACCAGCCGCAGATGACCTATCACATCCTCAATAGTGAGGGTGGACAAGTCCAGCATCGTCTCTATGGAGAGAGCAATCTAGATGTACTTCATCGGCACGGAGTGGAGGTACTTGGAGACCACCTCTTGCTCGTCGATGGTGATGCTGTGGCTCGTCAGCTTGCTGATGAGCATCTGCAGGTGGAGGGAGAAGTCCTCCATCAATTCACCATCCTTGAACTTGAGGTTGCGTACTCCTGCTTCAGAAGGTGGGCCATCGCCTTCTTTACGTAGTCGGAACCGACGCGCATCGCCGCAATGGCCTCCCACACCTCCTTAGCAGAGCTCTTTGCCCCCAATGGCTCTCTGTACTCCACCGGTACATCAGCGAGGATAGCCTCTAATGCTGACATGTCATCTTCTTCATTGTCGGTACCCTTGTCAACAGCATTCCAGAGCCGTCGGGCTCTGAGCTTTACCTTCATGGTCATCGCCCACTCTCCATAGTTGGTGCGAGTCAGCGTCAGCCAACTAGTGCCGCTGACCTCATGCACCATGCGCACAACGACATCCTATTGTGGCTGCGCAACCACAGCAGTGCCACTGCTGTTGCTCATCTCCAAACCGTCCATCATCGCCAGCGGTTAGTCCGGCGACGGCGCTTGTATCACTCCGATACCACTTGTTGGGCCCTCTGGATCTCCGACATGGGTGAGTCGACCACTCACCAGTGTTGCCGACCACAACTATCATTGTCCGACCACACACTATGGCCAAAGGTAGAAGAAGGGAGGGAGAACAGAGCACACACACACAGCACAAGCACCAGCGTTGGCCAGAGCTCTATAGAATGTTGAACTCGTCAATCCCATGCACACCTGAACCATGATGTAAATAGTTTAGTTGCATGAGCACGTTTACATTATCAAGTTAGCTAGCTGCTGCATGTAATCAATCGGTGTAAACGGCTAGAACCATGCTGCGTTCACGGTGCGGTCTAGGAACTCTCTCACCACGCCACGTATGAAATGTTCCCATGCTTCAGGCGGGCACGACACAGCGTGAGCGGGCGTGGCGGGGATCTCAGATCGTGGATCAGTAGCACCGAAATAAATAAAAGAAAGCAAGCCAGAAAAGGTCGCGACATTGTGCGATGCAAAACTGCTCTCTCGTGTTCCCATTCGTGTTCCTGTGCGACGTCGTGAGCAGAGAGAGTGATCGTTGGCCGTTGCCGATCACCGTCGGCGTAGCCATTTTGGCAGCCAGCGCCAACAACTGGTATCAGAGCGACAGTGCATGTTCTACGATGGCTCGGTGAGCCCTCCTCGTCAACGACCATAGAAGGTGCATGTGTTCCCACGCAGAAGTCCGGTGGCGGTGGAGATGGGCGACGACACGTCGTCGGGCAGCTCGGGGCATGGAGTGTGGGAGAGCTCACTCATGTGGCCGATGCTGGCCCGCTCCAATTACACGAAGTGGGCGATGCTCATGCAATGCAACTACGAGACCCTGGAGATCTGGCAGACGATCGAGCCTGGCGGCGAAGGAGTGAAGCGATCGCAAGACCGGTAGGCCATGGGCGCGCTCCTTCGATCTGTGACTTAGGAGATGTGGCAGATGTTGGGGGTGAAGAAAACCGTCAAGGAGGCATGGGCGGTGGTGAAAAGCATGCGCGTTGGAGCTGAACGCGTGAAGGAGGCCAACGCCCAACGGCTGCTCCGAGAGTTCAAGAACATTGCGTTCAAGGACGGTGAGACGGTGGATGAGTTCGCCATGCGCATCAACGCGCTAGCTGTGGATCTGCGCACATCTGGTGAGAGCATTGAGGAGATCCGGGTGGTGAAGAAGATGTTGTGTGTGCTACCCCAACGCTACACGCAGATCGCGATCTCAATCGAGACCTTACTTGATCTAAAATCGCTAACAATTGAAGACTTCATCGGCAGACTCAAGATGGTCGAGGACCGGTTCGGGGTTGAGGCCGTCACAGACAAGGCCGGCAAACTCCTATTGACTGAGGAGGATTGGGCAACGAGGAATTGTCATCGCCTCCTGCCGAAGTCCTCGTCGTCGACTGGGAGTGAGAGGAGGTCTGGATGCCAAAGGGCGACGGTGGTGGCGAACATGGTGACCGCGGCGAGAAGAAAGAACATGCCCCCTAGGTTCACGTCTGAGGGCACTCCGAGGTGGAAAGGGCGGTGTAGGAACTGTGGCATCTATGGCCACTGGAAGGAAGACTGCAAGCGGCCGTCGAGAAAGGAACGCAAGGAGGAGGCTCATCACGCGTAGGCTGACACCAAACATGCCGCACTGCTCTTGGCAACGGTGAACGCCGTGTGCGTTCAACTGCGTGACGTCGAGTCATCGGAGAGGTGCATGACGCGCTAGGTCATGCATCTCAACAAGAAGAAGGTTCATCCTGGCGACTGTGATGGAGATCGTGATGTCTGGGTCCTTGATACGGGGGCCAACAATCACATGACGGGGCGATGCGAGGCGCTCGTGTCGCTGGACACGTCGGTGCGTGGCATGGTGCGTTTCAGCGATGGATCGCTCATCGAGATCGAGGGCATCGAATCGGTGATGCTCCAAGCCAAGAAAACGGGGCACAAGGTACTCACAGAAGTTTACTATATTCCTAAACTGAAAAGTAACATTGTTAGCTTGGGTCAACTTGAGGAGGGTGGCTGCAAGGTTGTGATTGAAGATGGTTTTTGCAATGTGTTTGATGTCGAGCACTCACTGCTAGCCAGAGCGCCGAGGGTTAAGAACTGATTGTATTTGCTTAAAACCCAGCTTGCTGCACCTGTTTGTTTAGTGGCAAAGGTTGATGATGTGGCTTGGCTTTGGCATGGGAGATATGGCCATCTGAATTTTTGGGCTCTTCGAGAGCTTGGTGTAAAAGAGATGGTGGATGGCATGCCATTGATTGATAGGATAGAAGAATTCTGTGATGGATGTGCACTTGGCAAACAACAACGTCACCCATTTCCACAGGTGGTGAGTTACAGAGCTGACAAGCAGCTGGATTTGTTCCATGTAGATCGTTGTGGACAGATCAGACCCAAAACACCAGGTGGTAAGAGTTTCTTTCTGCTCATGGTTGATGATTACAATCGATATATGTGGATTGAGCTCCTGGCAACAAAAGATGAAGCTTTCAGGTGTTTCAAAAGGGTGAAGGCACTTGCTGAAATTGAACGCGGTGGCAAGCTACGCGCGTTCCGGAGTGATAGAGGTGGAGAATTCAATTCCATCGAGTTTAGAGAATATTGTGATGAGCATGGTGTCAAGCACTTCACTACCACTCCCTATACACCATAGCAGAACGGGGTTATTGAAAGGAGAAACCATACTGTGGTAGAGATGGCGAGGTGTTTACTAAAAAGCAAGAATGTTCCTAGAGAATTCTGGGGTGAAGCAGTGTCCACAGCAGTGTATCTGTTGAACCGTGCCCCAACCAAGAGTCTGCAAGGGAGGACACCCTATGAAGCATGGCACAACCGAAAGCCTAAGGTGCAACATTTGCGTACCTTTGGTTGTGTAGCTCATGTCAAGAAAGTCGGGCCTGGGATTAGCAAACTATCTGACAGGTCGACTAAAATGGTTTTCTTCGGCTATGAAGCTGGGACAAAGGGCTACAGAGTTTATGATCCAGTAGCCAAGAAACTCCACATATCTAGAGATGTGGTGTTTGAAGAAAATCGAGCTTGGTTGTGGAATGAAGGAGCTCGAAGCGAACCAGCAGTTCCTACTTTTGATGTTGAGTATTTCTCTGTTGTCGGAAGTGGAACAGTAACTGAAGATGTAGAACAGGCAGCAGGCATTTCAGCTGGTCCCGTGTTTTAGGAGCAAGGATCGCCCTCCCAAGATCAGTGGGCTATCAACGATGACTCAAGTGCTGCATCAAATCAATAAACACCCCTAGGCAGTCCAGCAGTGCAAGAAGTTGAGTTTGTAACTCCACCTACAGGAGAATCTATCGATTCAGAAGGAGTGCCATTGAGGTATCGAACTCTGAATAATTTGAATGACACAACTGATGAGATTGGTGATTTTGAGTACAGTGGAGTATGCTATCTTGCAGCAGAGGAACCTAGGAGTGTTGAGGCAGCATTGAGTGAGAATTGTTGGAGAAAAGCCATGGAAGCCAAGATGGAATCCATCCAGGCAAACAAAACTTGGGAGCTGTCAGTGTTACCAGTAGGCCACCGAGCTATTGGTCTTAAATGGGTGTTCAAAGTAAAGAAAGACCCAGAAGGAAATGTGGTCAAGCACAAAGCTTGGTTGGTAGCAAAAGGGTATGCACAGTGTGAGGGGATGGATTTTGATGAAGTATTTGCTCAAGTGGCAAGAATAGAAACAGTGAGGCTGTTAATTGTGTTGGCTGCACAGAAGGGTTGGCAAGTGCACCACATGGATGTCAAGTCGGCATTTTTGAATGGTGATTTGAGGGAGGAGGTGTATGTTCAGCAACCTCCAGGTTTTGTTGTCAAACGAAGCAGTGATAAAGTCCTAAAACTGAAAAGGCCCTATATGGGCTGCGTTAGGCTCCAAGAGCATGTAATGCTAAGTTGGACAGTGAACTGTTGAGGCTTGGCTTTGTGAAAAATCCACTTGAACATGCTGTTTATAGAAGATCAAACCAAGATGGTTTCCTTCTAGTGGGAGTTTATGTTGATGATCTGATAATCACAGGTTCAAGTAAAGCAAGCATAGAACAGTTCAAGAAGGAGATGATGGGCAGGTTCAGTATGAGTGACTTAGGATTGCTCAGTTATTATTTGGGAATTCAAGTTGATCAACAGGTAGGAATAACAAAGTTGTGTCAGAGCTCATATACTCTGAAGATCCTAGAACAAGCTGGCATGAAGGGTTGCAATTCTTGTGCTGTTCCGATGGAGAACAGACTGAAGCTGAGTAAGAATGACAAAACACCTTCTGTTGACAAAACCAAATACAGGAGCATAATTGGGAGCCTGAGGTATTTGGTCAACACTAGACCAGATATTGCATATGCTGTGGGCATTGTCAGCAGATACATGGAGGAGCCAAAAGCAAGTCACTGGGCAGCTGTCAAACAAATATTGAGGTATTTATCAGGTACAGTGCACTTTGGCTGTGTTTACAAGAGGCAGGGCTCAATTGAACTGGTTGGTTTCAGTGATAGTGATCTGGCTGGGGATGTAGATAACAAGAAAAGCACCAGTGGATCAGTGTTCCTGTTGGGGACAAGCTTGGTGACTTGGGCATCTCAGAAGCAAAGGATGGTACCATTATCGTCCTGTGAAGCTGAGTATATAGCTAGTGCCAATGCAGCTTGTCAAGGCATATGGCTCACCCGGTTGCTCAGTGAACTACTAGGCATTCAGGCACCAATGGTGAGGCTCCTAGTTGACAACAAATCAGCAATTGCGTTGAGCAAGAACCCTGTGCACCATGACAGAAGTAAGCATATCGACACGAGGTACCATTTCATCAGAGACTGTGTTGATAGAGGTGAAGTCGACATTGATCATGTGGGGACGACTGAACAACTGGCAGACATCCTGACTAAGGCGCTCGGGCGTGTCAGGTTTGTGGAGCTTCGTCAGCAGCTAGGTGTAGTAGATGTGCAGCGGGATTAGGGGGTGAAATGTTGAACTCGTCAATCCCGTGCACACCTGAACCATGATGTAAATAGTTTAGTTGCATGAGCACGTTTACATTATCAAGTTAGCTAGCTGTTGCATGTAATCAATCGGTGTAAACGGCCAGAACCGTGCTACGTTCACGGTGCGGTCTAGGAACTCTTGCCACGCCACGTATGAAACGTTCCCGCGCTTCAGGTGGGCACGACGTAGCGTGAGCGGGCGTGGCGGGGATCTCGGATCGTGGATTAGTAGCACCGAAATAAATAAAAGAAAGCAAGCCAGAAAAGGTCGCGACATTGTGAGACGCAAAATTGCTCTCTCATGTTCCCATTCGCATTCTTGTGCGACGTCGTGTGCGGAGAGAGTGATCGTTGGCCGTTGCCGATCGCCGTCGGCGTAGCCATTCTGGCAGCCAGCGCCAACACAAAAGATATGGCAAAACTAAACTCGCTCTGTTTACTAAGTTGCAGTGGCAAACTATATATATAACTCTACCCATCTAATCCTAGTACAGCTTCCATGCTGCAACAGTGACTAGATGTGACAGCAAGGCTGACTTTAGCGCCTGCCCCTGCTGTGGCTACAGTGCGGCAGGAGAGCTGTTCGTCCTTACTGTGGATAGTACCACAGCAGGGAGCCTTTTCGGCGTCGCCTTCCCCTGCCTTGTGTTCACACAAGGGAGCATAAGATTACGTAACAGTAATATGGAGAAAGTTAATGCTAAAGACAAGGGAGCAGATCCGCCGGGGGATGGATCAATCAGCTAGTGCAGACGAGAGATTCCATCAAAGCGTAGAGCATATTGAGAGTACCTCTAAATCACACCCACCTACTTGCCTCAGTCGTGTCTCTTTATTTTCTAGTACATCTAACTCAGACCTATCACCAACTCCTACTTTAGAGAGAGAGAAAAAAAAGTGGAAACAGTCCTCGTATATAGAACAACCGTGGTCACCAACCGTGATTCACGACAGATGTCATGCCTATGCATCTATCCAAGAGCAACTCAAAGAGATGTGATATTGTTGTGGATGCTATTTTAGAATTTATACAACAAAAATTGGGCTCCAACGGATATGATATCTGGATTTCTATGGCAAGTGAGCTATCCCAGAATTTTTGGTCATCATAGAAAGCAAACCAGGTCGCTTACCATCTTCTGATTTCGCTCGCGGCTGCGCCTGCGCGCACGCGCGATCCCTTCCGGTGCGTGCAGAAGCTTCCCATCGTGTAGATCCTGTTGTGAAGGTATGTGACCTGGCAAGTTTTAAATATAGAAGAGGGAAAATAGCTAGGTTGTTGTAGATCCCTCCACTTTGAGGAGTTCTTTGTTTTACATACATGATTAAAATATAGAATTTAGCTATCAATTTTAGATGAACACTTGAAGTTGCTCTAACACATGATTGTTGTTTAAATTTAAGAAAAATAGTTACCACCCCATAGAGATCGTTTCCCCACTATTTTCCTGATTTTATAACCCTATGTTCTTGTGCATACATAATAACACATACGTCCATATGTCAGCATGTTTTTTTTTCCTTTTTTTCTCTTTTCTTTGTTCCCCTGTCCGTTGATGCCCAATGAACTGAGAGGTACCTTGGGTAGAGCAGGCTCGGCAGGAGGTGCTCATTGGAAGGCGAGGTACTCCGAAATAGCTCTATCCGGGGGGGGGGGGGGGGGGGGGGGGACGCCCTTCTGTTTCGGCGTTGACAAGCTTTAGGAAGACCAAGAAGAGGCCCGATAGTAGGGAGGGGTCAGGGAACACTAGGGGCTAGTTTGAAAACTCAAATCTCCTTGGAATCTCAGACTTTTCCCGGGGCCAACAATCCATGGTGTGGTCATTTGAATAAAATACCTTTCCATTCCTAAGTTTGCCTCACACTTTTTTCCAAATTAGGCCTAGGGGAGTGTGGATCCCTAGTGGCTCGTCAAGGTGGAGCCCAAGATGATCGTAGAGAGGTTGGTGTTGCACGATCCGGACCCTTCTCTTTTGGCGCAGGCAACTGCAAGGGAGGTGATGATGAGGTTGGGTGGTTGGTGCGCTCGCGAAGGGGTTGGGGAGGACCTACGTCGCCCAGTTTAGCTAAACCTAGATGTAGAACACAGAAAGAGTGGATTCATGGTGATAGGTGAGAAAACGAATCCAACATAAGGGTTGTGTTTGTTTTCTGTTGGCTCGTTGTCGGGGTTATGATACATCGGGTATCTCAAGACATCAATTAGTTAGCCGCTCGGACGGCCCACGGCACACTAGCTAGCATAAGCCTAATCGACCGCGGCCTAGCTAAACTATATGGACCTGGGCCAAGCACTAAGGTACGAGTTAGTCACGACCTCCTCTACCTTCACCACACGTCGCGCAACATCACACGACCTGTCCTCCGTCCTGACCCCTAGGAGGAACGGGAAGAGGTCGGACTCTGCCAGACGCGCCTGCTCTGACAAGAGCAGGAACGCCGCACTGACCCCACAAGGACTGAGGGGACAGTAGTCCCCTTAGCCCGGTCAGACGCCATCCCTGCACCACGCAGCACAAACAAGACAACACCGCCAAGCAGTGGCAGTCAGTACAGTGACCCACCGTCCAAATACGGCCCAACGAGACGGGTGTACGACCCCACCCACTACGGGATGGGGCTCACGACGGCGGCCTTGACTTTCGGGGCCGTCCCATCCAACGAAGGCCATGACCTCAGAACTCGAGGTCGTGGCCGTCGGCACCACAAGAAGCAAGACAACTGACGACCTGGGGGCGGCCACCAACTCCTGTACGACGCCCCTGGGAGATCAAGAGGCAATGACAAAGGCCACGGTGAAACTATGTCGCACAGGACGGCTGGCGAACCACCACCGTGCCTACACCATGCTGCCACAACTAGCACAGTAGCACCACGCCACACCATGCAGCGACGTGGGTGCAAGACCATGACGACAACCATGCCCAGACGTGCGCTACACCAAGACAAGACGACGTTCCTTGCCAGCCAAGTTAGCTAGGTTCTCTCCCTCAGGCTCATGACCCCTCGGTCGGGAGAATCTATCTCTTTGTACGTGACACGGCCCCGGACTCTATATAAGGGCAGCCAGGGCACCCTTCCAATGGGACGAGACTCTCGAATCCTTCATTCGGGCAGTCCCTCTCCATTCTCCTACCTCTTTTCACTCTTCTTGCATACCCCATTGTAAAAACTTTAGAGCATTCAACCGAGGAACACGTACTCGATCTTCTCTGAGACTGGACGTAGGGCTCTGGCCTGAACCAGTATAATTCCTTGTGTCTTTTGGATGTTACCATCGTGTTCCTGGAGTAGCGCGACGATCATACAAATTTACTAGTCGGTCTACAAAGCACCGACACTCGTGTATGCGGATGAGTTGGGCTAGGGCATCTCCAAGCAGGCCATGGTGGTGCAACTGTTTTTGTTTGGTTGTTGTGTTTCTATTGGGTCTGGTTTTGTGGAAATTTTGTTTCTTTGGGTGCATGAGGAGTGGGTTCTACCACAACTACCAGTAGGGCCAGCTGCAGTGCGCGGCATTTTGGCACAAGCGTACCTGTTGGGCGAAGCCTGGGGAGAAACGAATGATGATTTCGTTTTATCGGTTGTAGGCCCTTCAGTGCTTTAAGCAACATGCTGACCAGGCCTATGAGGCCATCTAGACAAACAAATATGCCTAGTTGCAGCGCGCCGGCCTGTCCCGATCTCATCCAAGCAAACAAACATGCCCAAAAGTGGGGTGTATGCTCGAAATGTTTTTTTGCCTTAACCCCTCACTTCTGGTGTAGGGTATCGGTTTACGAGGCTGATAGAGATGTTTTTTTTTATCTTTTGATTATGCCCGTGGAGAACTTGCCGCCAAGACCCAACTACCAATATGATGGTGAGAGTTTGATCTGTACCCAAAATTAAGTAAAACGAAGACGGATGTGACAAAGCACTGGCCTGAGAATATTGGAATTTGTCACCTTTGACTTTAGTATGTTTCCTTTTTTAAAAAAGAAATCTTGTATCGAAATGCAAAATTATGTTTTCATGTGCAAAATTTTGTTTTCATTTGTTTAATTTCTAAAATCAAAGGGGATAAATATCCAATAATACAGTAGAATATGATTCAGATTGGGCTATACATATACAGTAAAGCAAGAACAATCCTAAAGGACAAGCTAATGATCGACGATGAAGACAACAACAAAGAAAGCAAGCAACCCAAAGCATCCACCAAGGTTAACGACTAGACAAAAACAAATAAACTGAGAACAACAGGAGAAGGCACTAGACAAAAACAAATAAACTGAGAACAACAGGAGAAAGCACCACAACATGCACAGTCTAGCAAAGAGGCAAAGAGATCGATCTTTGCCACAACAACCAAGAAACCATGACCTTTTATGCATGAATGACTCGAGGAGATTCAGTAGCAATAATTCTTTCATGCAATCTGTGTTGGGATAAGTATATCCCGACAGGAGAACAGATTTGCTAGCGCAAAGCTTGAGCCGACCAAGATCCTCACTCCGAAGGTTAGACCTTCGCTTGCTCAAGAACGAGTACTGAGGCAACAATTTTTTGGTCGGTGTGCCAATTGATCTCTCTGTCATTAGTTCGAGTGCCATTTTTATAAGGTACGGTTACATACATTTACATGTACACAATTACCTTTTGCCAGCTGGAGCATATTCTGGCATATTCCCCCTTTTACTGAGTACAAATCATCAAGGGCTTAAATGTGCACAATTGCCTTATAAATGGGCCCTTGTTGAGCCAAAGGCACCGGCTTGCCGAGCCGCTTAGCCCAATTTGAACGCCTTCGATGCGAAGACCTCCTCCTCAAACGATGGGGAGGGGGATCGGCAGGTGTTGACCACCGAGCGAAGCAGGGTGGCTGGCAGCCTGGCGGGTCCCTTCTAGAAGTTGGATGGGAGTCAGGAGGACAGCTCAGTTTTTTTTAAACGAAAAACTAGCTCAGTTTATTTTTTGGTTGACGAGAGGAGAAGAATCGGCAGCACTTGTTTGATTCTCTGAAATCTCAATTGGTGGCTAGTTGGGCCGGGCCGCCGGAGAACCGAAACGCATCTGGACTCAGTAGGCCGGCACGGATGGTGCCACATTTTCTCACGCAACAGAATTCTGCACTTTATTTTTGCTTAAAAAGCAGGCACAGTAGAATTCTGCTTCTCAACAAAAAGTACAGTAGAATTGTGCAGTCCTATGTCCGCTTCTCTGGCCAGCCCGGCGGAGGAACATGTCGACGCTAGCTCGCCGGAACTGATTAATGGCAAGCCACTGGATGTGCACGACTCATCGCCTCATCGGAGAGTAGCATCTGAAGTTCCAAACAACGGTGACTTTGTGCAGATTTGATTAATTAGAATGCTACGAGTTCCTGAAACCATATATCTTTCAGATGAGCTTTAAGCAACATAACAGATACTCGACACAGAGACGTGAGGATGGGGAATCGAAACTAACAAGGCAATGATACTGATTCTTTGCAGTAGAATTACTCAAACGAACATGTTTCACTGTTACATCTGACACTAAGGCAGAACAAAGCACACCAATAGACCAAACGCTACAGCATTATTCCTGCGGTAACATCATGTTCAAGTTTCGTCAAAAAAAAAAAATCATGTCCAGCGATTGCGAATGGCATCACGCGGGGAATATCGTAGCTTAGTACTATATATATGCAACGCCGTCAGATAAAATGGCAACCAACACATCTTTGTACTTGTGCAGCTCATAATCTATGCAGTATGCCACTGCCTCTGGGGTCTTTGAATAGAATTACTGAATGAACTGAACATGTCTCCCTTACATGACATCTGGCTGCAGTAGTGCAGTGCAGAGTAAAGCACACCAGCTCTTATGGTCCGTATACATAAACACAAAGGAAATTAATACAACTTTGGGGGTGATTGCCCAACGGCAGACTCCTCTAATCCGTACCGTCAGATCAAACACAGGCCACAAGTGGTACTACTATACAAGTTGAATTTAACACCCATACATGGAAACATTGTTTCAGGTACACACCTAAAATGGAGAGGAACAGGGAAGCAGGAAGCATAAAAAATAAATAAGAAGGGAATAAACACAGGACCGGCCTGGCTGATTACATGCGGAGCTCAGCTCAAACAAGTTTCAGAACAGGCTTGTTTGGATTCCTGCTAAGCTGGTGCTGCACGTCATTCGCCAACGGTGGATAACGAATCACAACTTCCTTGAGGCTCGGCAGACATGATAGCCCAGAAAGAGGTTACGCCCGAGTTAAGCAACAGCTCAAGCTTAGGCGCTGTTCCTTCTTCAAACAACACCGATTCGATGCCAGTGTCCCACCCTGTCTCCAGCGCTGTCAAACTCGGGAATGCCTCCCTACGGCAAGATAAACGACGGCCTTTTGCCTCGAAAGTGCGGCCCAGCAGACAAAGGATGGACAGGTTAGATAGCTTGCCAAGGACTCGTATGGTGTCATCCACCTCCGTTAGCCTGGTGTGTTCCAGCTTCAGCTTCACAAGATTCTGGAGACCCGCGACCCACTCTGGTAATTTGTCCAGATTGACATACAAATTGAGGCTCTGGATGTTCTTCGGAGGCGAGGACAATCCATCCAAGCAGTCACGTAGACCTTCCTCTGAGTGCACTGACAGTGATTCGAGAGAGCTGAGATGGACAAGGGTGGAACAAAACTCTTTGCAATTTTTCTTGTTGATGCCAGTAACTGCTAGCTTGCGTAGCCGGGTGAGCCTCTTAATGTCCTGTAGGATGGCCTTCCCTCGTGCAATATTCACAACTCCCAGTGTGTGCAAGGCTTTCAACTTCCAGAACCCTCTTGGCACTGCAACGCCACGTGGATCTGCAAGCCTTGCTAAAAAGGGGAACACCGCGCAGCAATACAATGTGCACACATCATGCCTATTTATTGGCTCATCGTCCATGCCAGCTGCTATTGGTGTATCCTTCGCAACCTTAAGCCTGCAAATTGAAATACAAAAGGTAATAAAAAGAGAAGTCCACACACATAACTTGTCCCGCATTAGCTTCGGGGCAAATTCCATGAATTCTTCATACGAGGAAGCCCAGAAAATATCATTATACAAGGACCCCGCACGAATATATTGTAGCTTCCTAAGCTTGGTGATGGCCTGCGGCAGCTTGAATATTCGTGTACCAGTAACATCTAGTGTTTCCAGTTGCTTCAGGTTACCTAGTGACTCTGGCAGGTGAAAAATGCCTTTACATTCCCTTAAAGAAAGGTATTTTAGGTGAAGGAGCTTCACAATCTGCAAAAGGTGATGATTCACAAGACCAGAGGTGCCTTCCAAGTCCAGCACACGTAGCAACTTCATCTTATCAGAAATATAAAACGGTTTCCACACCCCAAAAACTGTTAATGACCTTATATGAGATAAATCCACTATGCTCTCAAACTCACTCTGATCACCCTCCCAATTGCTGCTTATAGCGAGGTGACGTATGGTGCCTTGGGTGTTTAAGCTGCATCCTTCTTCCATTCTAAAAACAAGATTTTCTTCCATTGCCTTTGAGATGCTGATTTCACGCATGAGATCATGAAGTTTGCAAGAGGAAATACCCTTTCTACTACCAATTGATTCTTTATATGGTAGGACCATGCTTCGCTCAATAAGTTCCATGAAGTAGCCATCAGCTATTTCCCCCTTAGACTTGCCACGTACCTCACTTGAGTAACCCTCTGCTTTCCATCGATGCACCAAGCGTCTTCGGCTAATACTGTAGTCTTCAGGAAAGATGGACATATACAAGAAACAAGACTTGAGATGATATGGTAAACCATCATAGCTTTTCATAAGGATAGCTCTTATTATCCCAAGTTCTGGGTTCATCTCTAACTCGGAGCTAATATGTTCATTTAATTTTCTCCACTCCATGGGAGTCTTTGGTTGCTTGGCCAAGAAGCCCCCTATTGTCACTATTGCTAGGGGAAGTCCACTACATTTCTTAAGGATCATTCTAGCCTCTTCAAACAATGCAGGATAATTATATAAATTTATGGCCTCCTTAAATACCTGCAATAGATAGAATTGAATTGCTTAAGTATTATAATTATAAATAGAAATAGAGACCGTACATATAAATTAATAACTTCTTCATATGAAGTGATAAAGACAAACTTTATATGAACCTCATAGAGCTTGTTGAGATCTAAAACTTTGTAGTTGACAAATTTTTCCATTTGATAACTTTTATGGACCCAAATATACATTATAATTTCCCTTATCCATTTTTAGAAACAAAATTCTGAATTTTTAAAACGACCTTCGATGGAGACATGCTCATATATAAGTTGTAGTGGTTAACGAGATCTATATATCTATAGTTTCTTACAACATTTTCATTTAAGATTGTGTAAGTGCCAAATACGCAAATACAGGGATCGTTGAAGTGAAGTCAGAAGAATAGCATTCCTCGTCTAGTTAAGAACTGTTTTGTTGATGTAGACATGGAGAGAGGTCCTGGGTATGAAACCTATATACCACATAGGCACGTGATTTGTGCGAAAAAACACATGATTGTGACAGCAATAGGTCATCCTAGCATAAAAATCCTGATTTTTAAGCTATTTTTTCAAATCTATTTCTAGTGGCACACAACAAAAGGGGCTGTCCATAGAAATCTATTTTCAAAGATGATCGACTTAAGGGACAGCTTCTAGCAATCTATTTGCAGTGAGGGGAAAAGTCTACTTAACCCCTTAATTATTGGTGGTGGTCTACTTCACCCCCTCACCTATGTTATTGTACCCCTTCAAATATTAAAAACCGTCTAGATAACCCCTTGAACAGTTTTGAAGGTGGTTTCGCTAGTCTACATAACCCCCAAACATTATCAAGGGTTGACTATATAACCCCTCAACTATAAAATGAGATATTGTAGCCCTTAAATCATCTAATAATGTTCAAATTACAGTTCTAGATAGTCTTGTATGGCCGTTTGGACACCGTACCCTGCCACATTGGCCTAAGTACCCATGCTTGCACGCAAGCCCATATGCTGCCTCCACATCCCTAGTCTTTCTAGGCTGACCCACTGCCAACGAGCAACACGCGACATCTTGTTTCCTGCTCCACCTCTCGGCACTCGTTGACGACATTGAGCTCATGCACCATGCCCGAACCCTCGTCATTCCACATCCTCCATCCGGTCGTCCTTTAGTTTTTTAGGTAGCCATAGAAGGAGAAAGCGAGATGGGGCGAGGATGTGGGAGGGGTCGAATGACAAGGGTGCAGCCGCATTACTTGAGCTCAATGCCGTCAAGGAGTGCCATGAGGTGGAGTAGAAGACAATGTGGTGCTCATCGAGCGGTGGCGCATGGCCCTACAAAATCATCTAGGGGTTATTTGAATATTATTAGATGCCTGGGCTACAATATCAGGTGTTATAGTTGAATGGGTTATAGTCAACCCTTGATATGTTAGGGAGTTATGCCACGTCAGTGAAACCACCTTCAAACCGCATTAGGGGGTTATTTAGACGGCTTTCCATAGTTTAAGGGGTAGAATACCTGGTTTCATAGGTAAGAGGGTGAAGTAGACAGACATCAATAGTTTGGGGGGTTAAGTAGGTTTTTTCCTACAGTGAAGACCAACTGAAGATACCATTTCTAAAAATATATTTCTAGACTACAGACGGTTGCTTGGCTGCATGCGGAAACCACTCATTTCCATATGCCCTTGGTCAAGCAAGCAGCCATCTCTGGAAATTAATTTTTAGCACCTTGATTTTATTTTTACAGTAAAGAAAGTTCTTAATATGTATCGAATTAAAAGGTTATGGTGCAAATACTAGTCCAGCCATTGTGTTTACATAACATGCATATAACTAAGTGGTGGCACCCAAACCTCAAAGAAGTCAATATCTTCTGGTTAGACACCTCACTCTACCGACACGAATAGATAATGTGACGTTAATATGAGTCCCCCAAATGCATTGTACTATGTCACTCTTTCCAAAGTTGCCATGTCATATAAATATAAAATGATACAAGCCACCCAATGCATGTGGTGTTGTTCCTTAGAAACCTCAAGTCAACTAACTATTGCAAATGTCATATCTTTGAGAATGGGCCGAAAGCTTATATACGGTTCCTATGTGACACACATTTTATGTGTATGATGCAATGCACTGAGATAGTCCTATGAGCAAGCATAATAAGAAACTTATTTATGGACCACTTATATGGCAATTTTTCTATGTGGAGGAGAGAGACAAGGGAAAAATGAGAAGAGGAGTTTCATTCAAAAAAAAAAGAGAAGAGGTGGCTCTCATGCAAAAGCCCACCTCTCCCCATGCTCCAATGCAAACAGGTAATTGCAGAGGATAGAAAAAAAGAGTTGGTGGAAAAGATGGCCAACCTAGCTAATAGCAACCTATTGTATGAGTTATCACTAATGATGACTTTAGATGACATGGCAATAGTATATATAGCTAGCCATGCTCTAGCTAAGAGCAACCCGTTGCCATAGATAAGCCATTAATTTTTCACACATGCACTAAATCTTGTCCTCAAATTCTTTAGCCTTTTTCGAATTTTCCTTAAATATAGTCAAAGAATTTCCTTAATAAGACACTCCCACTTCAGGACTCAGCATATTCAACTTTTCTATGAAGCACAAACTATGAAGCCCAAAAGTTCAGGTGTTGGAGCCCTTTAAACACTCAAGTGAGATTTGAGAATTCATCGATTATATATAACATTGGCGAAATGTGAAGAATTTTCAATCAGAATGGTATGAACACATGGTAATTAATATCACTTCGATACAATTTATAAATCATATGCTGCATCCTTTTCACAATATTTTTCTATGCCCATATTGTGCAAAACTAAAGTCATTGCAAATGTACCAATAAATCAATTAAAGAAAAGGCTTCCATTCCTCAAAATCATGAACCTTCCATAAGCTACACGCATTGGTTTTTACCCTTGAAAGGCCACACTTTGCATTATTGAATTAATTACTCTAGATAACAATAGCACAATATTCATGTGGACAAACATTGTTACATGGGTACTCCCGACACTATGGACAAACATTGTGCAATGGGAAGAGTGTTCTAGTAAATACTAATATTTGGGCAAGAGTGCTAGGTGTTGATGACCAGGGTGCCACTAGAAATGTTATGTCCACATTTGTCTGTCTTATGCACAGAAGGCTACTACAGATGAGCAACACTAGTTGCATCCTATTCCATTTCATTGTCTCCAGTATTGGGGCTTTGGTCACCACACTCTATTCTGTATCCAGACGTTATAATAGAATAGTAAGTAGTGTTGCATTCATAACCTAAAGCAATTGATCAAATCCAGCAAGATTGTTCTGTATCAGTACCTTCTTGGTCAAGAGGTCAAGAGCGTCACTATCTTCAAGAACCTTGAGCTTGTATATGTTTTCTGGCTTTTGTGAGCAATGTCTTGCGATATTCTCTTCCCTTGTGGTGATAATGATCCAACATGCACTCTTCATTTTAGGGACACTTTGTATTATCATATCCCATTCCCTAATAGAAGACAAGTCATCGAGAACAATTAGACACCTCTTTGTTGCCAAAACCTTATCAAGTACTTCAGTTTTGGTTTCTTTTCGTGTGTCTAACCCAACAGAATATGCATCTAATTGCATAGCTAAGCTCTCAAGGATCTCTTGGAGAACAAATGGACGCATGATTGTAACACATGCACGCTTCTCAAGGATCTAACTTCAGTTTTGACTAGAGTAGTTTTTCCAAGACCTCCCATTCCCCACACCGAGATCACTATAGGTTGCTGGTCATCTTGCTTTGAAATTAAATTGATAAGGTCAATCTTCTCTTTCTCTCGACCCACAACCTGAGATTCCACCAAAGCACCTGTGATTGTCCGGGTAAGGCTCTTTTTGGCCATCTTCTCATTGTTGCCTACAAATTGATTCTCATGGATCTCATCTCTCGGCATCAATGAGTTGTTACCGCCGATGGTAGCTTCAATTGAGCTAGGCCCTAGCTTTGTTAATGTGTCTCGACTTTGAGAGACCTGACACAAATAATCAATATATGAGAATCTCCAGTAAACTATAAGATCTAAATGCAATTGGCAGTGAGGATGCTATTGTGAAGATTGAATAGCCAAGTAGGAACGATAATGATAGCATGCACTGGATTGAATGACTCATACATTATTTTTTGATTTATAATGCAAATGATCATACTATTATAAAACAATAATTTAAGGATTCTAGGATGAACTAATTTAAGGCTATTTGCTTGGTGACTTTTCTAGAACTAAACCTAGTTTAACATGTGTCTCTATAGAATGTTTTGATCTAAGACATTGATCCTACCAAATAAAGGGCTTGAATCATTTCTTTTCTTGAACCAGTGAGCGACCTTAAGTATTGTGTTCCATAAAATTTCTTTTTAGAGTTCATCCTTGTTCATCGTTGGGAAAAAATTCTGAAAAATTAACTACAACTTTTAGTTTTATCAACTTGAATATCTGTTAACATACTAAACAGTTTCATGTAGTAATTGTAACCAGAAAAGAGCTCTTACTTTTTTGGAGTTTGATATATGAATTCTTACAGACAACACCATATATTATCTTTTATTAGAACGGTATTCTCTTCATTTATAAATATTATGAAAATTAAGAATCTGACTGTCAAATTTCATTAATTCTACTACTAATGTGTCAAAAGTTAGACCCATGACATCAAACTATAAAACCATATTTTAGTTTTTTGTTAGAACGATATTCTCTTCATTTAAAAATAATTTTATCATTGGACTTCTGCCCACTCAGAAAGGTTTTGACTCCATATAGGTAATTGTGGACCGTTTGACAAAGTCTGCACATTTCATTCCGGTTAGCACCCGTTACCGACCACATCAGTACGCAGAGTTGTATGTCACCCATGTAGTACATTTACATGGTGTGCCAAGAACCATTGTATCTGACAGAGGACCTCAGTTTGTTGCTCGTTTCTAGGAACACTTACACAAAGAGTTAGGCACTAACTTAGTTCGAAGTTCTGCCTATCACCCTCAAACATCTGGATAGACTGAGCCAGTGAATCAAATATTGGAAGACATGTTGAGGGCATGTGTAATCTCTTTGAAAGGTTCATGGAAAAAATGGCTACCTCTAGCTGAGTTTTCCTGTAACAACAGTTATCAAGAGAGTATTAAGATGGCTCCTTTCGAAGCCTTGTACGGTCGGAAATATAGAACTCCTTTGAACTGGGTTGAACCCGGAGAGAGGAGGTATTATGGAATTGATTTTGTCAAGGAAGCTAAAGAGCAAGTTCGTATCATCCAACAACACATTGAAGTCGCTCAATCTAGACAAAAGAGCTATGTTGACAAAAAAAGAAGACCTATTGAATTTGAGGTAGGCGACTATGTATACCTAAAAGTATCACCAATGAAGGGAGTACAACAGTTTGGTGTGAAAAGAAAGCTTGCACCTAGGTATGTAGGTCCCTACAAGATCATTGAGAAAAGTGGAAGAGTAGCCTATAAACTGTAGTTACCTCCAGAGATGAGCGCTACTCTCAATGTTTTCCACGTCTCTCAGTTGAGGAAATGCTTGCGTGTTCCTAAAGAAAGAGTTGAAACGGCGGATAATAAAATAGAATTAGACCTAGCTTATGAGGAAAAGCCGGTACAGCTGCTGGATAGTAAAGAGAGAGTAACTCGGAACCGAGTGATTAAGTTCCACAAAGTAATGTGGAGTAATCACAGTGAACGGGATGCAATATGGGAAATGGGAAAGAGAGGATTATCTACGTGAAGTTGACCCCACGTTTTATGAAAAATGGTAGGTACCTTAATCTCGGGACGAGATTCCTATAAGGGGAGGGGCTATAACACCCCATTGTTAAGCTTGCATTCTTGCACTTGCATTGCATGATCATAAGCATCATTCATACATTTGGATTCATGAGCATGAAAGGATACATTGTCTAGTTATGATTATTTTCATAAAGTGTTTAAATTGCCTTGTGAATGTTTAGTGATCATGCTTGGTAATCCAAGTGGGTTTGTTTGGTCACCAAAACAACTTAGACACACTTAAGATGAAAAATGGAACCTAGTTTATATTCATGACTTGGTCCAAAATTGCTTCTAAGTGTTGGTATTGCTAAAATTGCCATTATCATGTTAGTTGTTTGACCTATCTTGACTAACTACTTAGAGAGCTTGCATGACAGTGGACCCTAAATAAAAGTTGTAGTCTAGCTCATGTAGAACAAACTTTGTTTAAGGGTCAAGAGCTGAATCAGTGCCTAAGTTAGTCAAATAGAGCTCACAAAAATCAACTTGATGCTGTTTTGGAACTCAAAAAATTTGGCTAAGTCATAGCTGACTTTCAGTTTCCATGTAGCCATCTTTGGGGATTTTTAGTTTGCAAACCAATTCGAATTTGACAAAACTTCTTTAAGCAAAGTTGTAGTACTCTTGTAGCTCTACAATTTGGTGAAGTTGGTTGATCAAATCACTGCACGGATTAGGAGACAGAATGGGGGAAAATGGGTTTCAGGCGGTGTTGACAGGCCTGAATCGGCCCTTGTCGATTCAAATCGTCCGCGGCGCGTGGCCGACCGCGTTAGGCCGAGCGCCGTGTGGCGGCCGAACGCTGGCATCGGCCCGCGGTGCCGAGCCAAAGGGGGGAACGCGGGCGCTCACTCTCTCTCTCGCTCACTCTCCCTCCCTCTCTCGCCCTCGCACAACACCGAAGTGGAGGCCACCGCGCAACGCCGCCGTTGAGCTACACCGGCCGCGCTAGCCACCTACACCGTACCACCGCTCGATTCGTCTCGCCCACAGCTCCGCCATGTCGCCCTCTATCGCATCGACCCACTAGCAATGCCATTCGAGCACAGGTAAAGCCCCTAGGGCCATCGCCGTGGTCGCCATGGCCATAGTGCGCCACCAAGCTTGAGCTCGCCATGGTCGAGCCACCTCGCGCAAGCACCGCTCTCTCTCTCTCTCTTTTGTTCCGTAGTCGCTAGGTCTAGTGGATGCTATAGCCGTTGGCCTTGGGCCAATGCCAGCCTTGCCAGAGACAGGACGTGCACCGCACCGTCGTGAACCGGCCGCGCCGCCACCATGCACGCCACTGTGGCCATGCTTGCCCGGTCCTATTCCTCTCTTGCTTTTAGGCATTAGAGCTTAGCCATAGGATGGGGAAACTAGAACGGGTTTGGTTGAGCAATGCCGTCACTCGGCTCATCGGAATGCCACGATGACACCGTCGTGCCCACGCCGCCATGCCACCATGCACGCGGCCGTGCCTCACCGATGTCTCCGCGAGCCTGAACCCTAACCCTAGAGCTCCGCCTGGCACCCAGGAACCTAACCCTAAACCCTAGATGTCGTTTTCGCCGCCGAAGATGGCAAGCCACGCGAGCGCGCCACGAAGCCACCATTAGCGCCGCCGCCCTAGCTAGAGGCCGTAATAGCTCCAACCGCCTATACCGCTGGATGCGGGATAACGAGGCGAAGCTAATGGTAGTTACCGCGTCGCCGGAGACCTCGCTGTCGGCGAGCTCTTCGCCGGTCAAGTCATGCCCCTGTTCTGTGTATGACGTGTGGGGTCACGCTGGCCACGGGGCCCAACTACCAGCGCCTCTGGGTGCAGTGCACCAGGTGCACTTAGACAAGGCTGGGATTTTTGAATGTTTTTCTTTTATTCTTTTACAGAATTTGATGCAAACTTGCAAAATTCATAACTAATTCTAGGAGTGTCCAAATTGAGTGAACCAAATTTTGTTAGCTTCATATTAATGAGTACTATCTATTAAAAATATGAAACTTGGTTTGTGCTATAGTTTTCTACCTTGTTTAAATTACCTTGTTTATTACCTATTTAATATTGTAAAATACATAACTTGAGTTTGGAAGATGCTAAAAATATGATTCCAATTTTGTTGGTCTTGTTTTGACATGGTGTAGCTTGGAAAAATATTAATCATACAGTAAGCATGCTTGGAATATGACTTCTTGTTTTAGCTTGATTAAATGCTAGTTTCTTGTGAAATTAATTGGGATAGATTTATGTAACCTATGGGCATGAAATTATTTTCACAGCATTCCTGTATTATGAGGAATGTAAGAAAAATTGCAAATCTGTTGCTCGACACTTTTCGCTATGCTAAACCTAATTAAGTTGTTATAAGCCTATTTAACTTGTCATTTTTGTAGAGGTTGTTATACTTGTTCAAATGGTATGAAATTTGAACAGTAGATTCTTGGGAGTATGTATGGGCTACTGTAATTCTTCCAGAATTTACTGAGCAATGGAAGTAGCAGTTCCAATTTTCATCTAAATTAATTGATAAATTAATAAAGTCTTATATAAAATTGATTTGGGTCCAACCATTATACTTTTTAACATGTTGGTGATATATATAACCTGCTGGTACAGTTGGTTATGCCTAGATTTGATTGGTTATATGCAGCTAGCTAATTATTGCTCTATAATTCACTTGCATCTAGTTTCTTGACTTGTTTGCTTTGTGTGAGCTTGATGCTTGTTATTTAGATGCTTAGGCTAATTAAGATAAGTTGTTAGCTGCAGGTTTTAGTTAGAAAGTGGTGAGTGTGTTTCTTGTACTAGAGAAGAGATATGCACCTACTCAGTAAAATTAAGTTAATCATATTATCACCTTGTCATCATATTGTTAAGAATGTGTACATTTATGCATTGCACCATATCATCCCTTATGCATTCTATATATTTATCTATGTGCTCATGCATATAGGATCGACAGAGGGAGTGACCCTGCTAGAATTCGAGCTCGAAGGAGAGGAGACCCCGCAGGAGATTCCGCGGCAGGAGGTTCCTGAAGGAGAAGCACACGATCAGGAGTTGCCCGAGTGCCCTGACCACCGACCCTCAGCCTACTTGAAAGGCAAGCCCCAGAGCATTCTAAGCCTCCTATGTTTTATAAATATCTACTTAAGTTTTTATGTTTGATGCATTAAGTTGTACGAGTTGTTTGGAAACACTTGATGCATATAATCTCATTGTCCAGAAATATATACCTTGAACCCTGTATAGGTCCAGGATCGAATATATGCTTAGCCATGCTTAGCTCGGTAGAAGTCGGGTGATTTTCTGTCACCTGCGAGATATAGGTGGATACCGGATCACGGTTGGCTATATTTGCTATCGTGAAAAAGAACCATATAATGGTGTAAATGGAGGCCTGACGGAGTCTATGTAGTAGGTTGATTCATGTGATTCTGTCTGTGCCGATTAAGGACCGCATCGTTGGAGGCCCTCTTGTCATTTTGAACGCAGCCTCTCAACTAGCTGGCCGGATAACTCGTTCCGACCACGAAGCCGAGTAGCTCAACTCAAGCCGGGAGTCGTTATGTCCAAGTGCACACACTGGAGGTAGTAAGGATGTGCAGGGAGCCGGATGTGAGCCCACTTTGGTAGCTAGTCAGTCCCTGAGGGTGCGGCGCTGATCGAACCCGTGAAGTTGAGTCCTGAGTTGTACCAAAGGTGACCCGACGTGACCCTAACGGGGGAAGTGTGGGTTTGTGTTAGAATTTTTGCCCAGCTAGTTGCAATCGATTCGAATCGCCGTCTCTCCCGGATAGTGAGAAACTTGACTAAGCCCCTTCATCGTAGTAACTTGATGGAATGTGATGGTTATGATGATTGTGAAGATATTACACCGGATATGGTTACTATTGTTTACAGGGGAAGTGTAGGTTTGTGTTAGGATTTTTGCCCAGCTGGTTGCAATCGATTCGAATCGCCATCTCTCTCGGATAGTGAGAAACTTGACTAAGCCCCTTCATCATAGTAACTTGATGGAATGTGATGGTTATGATGAATGTGAAGATATTACACCGGATATGGTTACTATTGTTTGCTTTAGCTTAAATCAAGTGATTGCTCTAGTACAGGTACTAACCTAGACATGCTTAATTTTAATAGGTATAACTTGTTGCTAGAATAACTAAACAGATCAAGACATGTATTACTTCAGCTTTTATGCAAAATGTTGTCAAGCCAGCTCTACCTTTCACGGCCTTGCATAATCCTTGGTGTCTCTTTATTTTTGGTTTACGACGGGTAAGTCTAGCTGAGTATATTCCAGTACTTAGGGTTTATTCCCACTTGTTGCAGATGGTATCGTGTCTCATGGTTATTGCAAGAACTGTTTCTCTCCCGCCGTGGATGAGGAATGAGGCCGACGGGCAAGGCCTTTTCTAGTAGTTTCTCTATGTGCTTTTGTTGGAAATGATCATGAAACTGGCATGTATCTGAACCGTGTGTGATGGTTTCAAAACTATGTTGCTTCGGCTACTAAATTTGAATTTTGGGTTGTAATAACTTTATTCGTACTCCAATGTATGTTGAACTACTTGTGAACTTTATGTAACATGTGACATGTATGTTAAATCATTTACGATCTTGGTTTGTATGTTGATTATGATTCGAGGTCCTTCGTGACACTCGACGGATTATCGGGTTTATATGGACTTAAGTATAACCGTGCAACCGCTCCGATGGTTGCCATTGTACTTGTGCTTTTATAAATTGGTCGGTTCTATGACACCCATGGCATCAGATAGTGCTACCAAATCTATCATTAGAAATATATGCCGCTAAATGTCATGCAAAGTTATGCCATCAACAAAATAGTACTAGTTTTGTCTGTGACAAAGAACCATGTATTTTTGCAACCACAATGCCAACATGTGGTCTAGCGCCTCTCCCCTGGCGGAGGGTCTAGCGCCTGTGCCCCATAGGCACCACATCACCGCCTCACCCGCGTGAGCACGGTTCAGCGCTTATGTAGAAGAAGAAGAGAGGAGCAGAGACGTTAGAGCCAATAGTGCTGCTGGAGCTGGGCGTCTTATGATTTGGGAGGCGTGTTATGATCTAGGAAAGAGTGAAATTCACCATAGGTTCATGAAATTGTCTGTAGGTGTCATATAGGTCCCTAAAATCTCAAAATGCATTTTTGGGTCCCTAAAGTTAGTTTGGGTATCATCTAGACCCAAATGGGTGTTTACCCGACCTGATAACTAACATAACATGCTGACTCGGTGCTTACATGGATCTGACAGATGGAACCCACGTGTCAGCGACAAAACTTAATCTTAGAAAAATGATATCTTTTCCATATGACCTCAGATAAGATGATTTTTATATGAAAATTGTAACCCTGAAAAGATATATAACTTCCTAGTTTTGAGTTTTTTCATTTGAGATCGTTAAGATACTCAAAAAAATATTACAAAGTTTCTGAAGCATATTAATCGTGTAACAAACTTGTCACCTTAGAAAAAACATATCTTTCTTGTATGGTATCGAATAAAGATACTTTCTATATAAAAATTATAGTTCCCGATCAGATCTACATATTCATAATTTTTAGTTTTTTTTCATTTGAGATCGTTAAGGTGCTAAAAAAATATTATAAAGTTTCAGCAGCATACTAATTGTGTACCAAACTTGTCGCCTTAGAAAAATCGTATCTTTCTTGTATGCGGTGGGATAAAGATACTTTTTATACAAAATTTGTGGCGCACAATGAGATCTAAAACTTTCTTGTTTTGAGTTTCTTTATTTAAAGAATTTCAGATTTTTATTTAAAATTTAAAAATTTAAAGAATTACAATGGCTCCAATTTGCCTTAGTGATGAATGAGGTCACAAGGGACATACAAGGGGACATCCCTTGGTGTATGCTTTTCGCGGACGGTGTAGTGCTAGTTGATGAAAGCCGGATAGGAGTGAATCAGAAACTGGAGTTATGGCGGGAGCTAGTTGATGAAAGCCGGATAGGAGTGAATCAGAAACTGGAGTTATGGCGGGAGACTTTAGAGTCCAAAGGTTTTAGACTCAATAGAACTAAAACTGAGTATATGAGATGTGACTTCGGCACTACTACTCGGGAGGAGGAAGATATTAGTTTAGAAGGTCAAGTAGTGCCTAGGAAAGATACCTTTCGATATTTAGGATCAATGCTACAGAGAGACAGGGATATTGATGAAGATGTTAGCCATAGAATCAAAGCAGGGTGGATGAAGTGGCGCCAAACATCTAGTGTCCTATGTGACAAAAGGGTACCACAGAAGCTAAAAGGCAAGTTTTATAGGACGACGATTAGACCTGCTATGTTGTATGGTACAGAATGTTGGCCTACAAAAAGATGACATTCAACAGATAAGTGCTGCGGAAATGCGTATGTTGCGTTGGATTTACGGTCATACAAGAAGGGATCGAGTTCGGAACGATGATATACGTGATAGATTAGGGGTAGCGCCAATTGAAGAAAAGCTTGTCCAATACCGGTTGAGATGGTTTGGACATGTCCAAAGGAGACCTTCAGAGGCACCGGTGCGTAGTGGAATCCTAAGCCAGGATAGTAACGTGAAGAGAGGCAGAGGAAGACCGAAGTTGACTTGGGTAGAGGCAATAAAAGGAGACTTGAAAGGATGGAATATATCCAAAGACTTTGCCTTAGATAGGAGTGCTTGGAAAACAGCTATTCACGTGCCTGAACCTTGATTGCTTCTGCTGGGTTTCAACTCTAGCCTACCCTAACTTGTTTGGAACTTAATGCCTTTGTTGTTGTTGTTGTACAATGGCTCCAGTAGGACTCCTCAGGTCCTGGGTTCTCACAAGGGCTACGGAGCCATTGTGTAAGGGTGAAACAGGGGTTCGGAGGTTTTCTCGACCAAGATCTTCCCTATCACACAATGCTCGGCGGCTGTCTTACTCTTACCCCCGCATTACCCCCGTAGGTCGAGTTTTTTTTATTATATTTGACATATATTCCTTTCAAAGAACTTCAAATCGAAAAAACTGTGAATATAGATGGATTTTTCTATTTGACTTGGCTGCTTTCCTGGAAATTTGAAACCAGAACATTTGTAAATTGAAATAGCAAAATACATTTAAATTGCTGGAACTGTGTACTGTAGTCTATGTGTGAAAAATATATTCCTGAATTCATATAAAATTCAACTTGCTAGAATATTACTTCACGTAAGTGGAGCATTGTTGTTCTACTAGGGCTGTTTTGGGTCCTAAATATTATATATCAGTACACGTAATTATATGTAGCCAATTTGCTAGAACGAATCTTATATCCAAGTGCAATTTATCAGATAAATTGTAGTTATAATATAAAAAATCCCATGATTTAGCTTCATCGTTGGCACATTTTAAAGGTATATTTTTGTACAAGATGCATATAATGACCACTGGCAGACCAAAATTGAGAAATCGGGATATATACCCCGTGCATAGTCCAAATTTCTTTCTTTTCCACATTTCGACTTATGCATAGTGTCACAAGAAACAAGAGGGCTAAGGGACTCATCGTAAACTAGATTGGTACACAAATCAGGGTTGTATGTGAGGTTAAATAAGTAAACGAGCTGCGTACTACCTAGTACCTACAGCCTTGTTATGGTATGTCAAACCTCAATACTTAATAGATTCATTGTTTTCGATTTTTATAGACTGCCAATTTTCTCAAAATACGTATGTAAACAAAGGAAGTGAGGTTAGTACATGGCCGTTGTTAATTTTTTAGATAACGGAAACATGGCCCAATCATGAAGCAGACGAGAATCATAGCTAGCACTAGATCCTTACTGTAAAATTTAACACGTCTTCCTAATTCCTCTTCTAAATGAAATATGCATTTTATTTCACAAGACTGCAAAAACAGAGCTCAAAGAATACTAGCTATAGCAGACACGTGGATTTTATTTAGCAGAGATAATGATCTAGAAGAACAGGAACAGCTAAGCTAATTAGATGATTAGAGCTTCCAATAGATATTACCTTATTGTAGGAAGCAAAAATACTTTGATCAACAGATGATTGGTTGAGCTCCGACACAATACATTCTTGCCCGGCACATAGGCTTGCAACTTCACGGTGCTCTGTTGATACAATGATTCGGCTTCCTTTCTTGTTGTCCGGAAAATATTCCTTAATCGCATCCCACTCTTCAACAGTGGACAGGTCATTAAGCACAATCAGATAGCTTTTCTCATTCACATGCTCACTGAATGCATCAACCAAATCATCTTGTTTCATCTTCCCCATCTTCTTAATAACTTGAGCCCCAATGTTAGTTTTTTCTTGGGTCTTCCCTACATCTTCAAAAGAAGTTTGATAGAATTGCCTCATAATGCACTGGAGGAACTCCAGTAGATTGAAAGGATGCACAATCCTGATCCAAGCAAAAAGTTCAAACACTTTGCTTCTCTTCAGATCATCATACACTCCTTTGATGACGATGGTCTGGCCAAGAACACCACTTGTTCCCCACACAGCAATCACTCTAAGATCCCCATTCCCCTCATTGATCAGTTGGGAAAGATCCACTTTTGCTTTGTCCTTCAGCCTCCTTGCTTCCTCAATGCCAAACATTGTTGCACCAGAAATGTTTGATGGCCCAGCTCCACTTGCAGACATGGGGCCAGTGCCCTTGATGAGGCGATACCGCATGTTCCTCTGGCTGACATCCTCAACCTTGGCTCTGAGTTCCTTCATCCGTGTGGCGACACGGTGCCTATCAACCAGCTTCCGAAGGAAGCACCACCAAGATGACTTCCCATGATGAACAGCAAGATCTTGGAGGCAGTCTTCAGCGTCATAGGCCACGTTGCGGACCTGCTTCACCCAGGTCTTCACCACCTTGTGCTCGTCTCTCTCCTCGTGTGCAGCCATGAGGAAAGACAGCATCATCTCGAGCTCATCCCTGATGAAAGCTTGGTCGCCAGTGATGCCCAGCTGCAAAGCCACCTCCTCCGCGATGGCGGAGTTGGCATAGCTGAGGAGTCCATCCAGCACAGACTTTCCCAAACTCAACCCTGTCGCTTCCATCACCGCCCTCTTCTCCCTCCCAATTCACAAACACTGGCTTTTGAAGAGTATGTGTGGATAAGCAGGTTGAGGTTCAGGAAGAAGTAGGAGCACGATGTATATGGCAGAGCTTATGATCAAAACGATTGTATATGCTGAAGAGTGAAGACAGAGGTCTGCAAAGCAGATACCAAGCTTGCCGTTTCCATGCACTGCACATCATGGATTCATGGTACGCAAGAGGGATACTTGGGTTTGCTGGCAAGAGCTGAATGAGTCCTTTGCCCTTCAGCTTGGAGATGACGAGAAAGAAAAAAAGGATGCATTGCCATCCTAGCTTGCTCTGCTAGCACACTCAAAGGATATATGCCAAAGCGAAAGTTGCATCTCGATCTTTATATTCTTTATTTGCCACTTCAATTTCAGCCACATTGATCTAAGAATAAATTATTTGGGATCAATGTTCCGGCCATTAGTCCTTTGTGACAAGATTGTGTTGGAAGCAAAGGAGCCGGTCTGTAGGAAGGAGAAGGTCAGAAGTCAGAACTCAGAAGGATGAATCTGGAAGAAGAAAAGAGTCGGATCACACTTCACCTTTGCGTGTGCCCGCGGAGATGAATCTGTCGGCTTTTGTCGCTGGCTGGATGCCTGGATCTGGGGATGATGAGATGATGAGACTTTGGTATCTGGACTTCTGCAGCATGAGATAATCGGAGCATCTCTACCTGCGTTATAAATGGGCAAAAAAGACATTAGTGACCTTGAGCCGCCTCCACCTTCCGCTAATTCAGAACAGAAAGCGGCACGCGGAGCCGCCTCGGCGCAAAGCCGCAAACGAATGCGTGATGTTGGGGAATGAATGGATTATTATCCAGTAGTACACACGCCCGAAAAATCACCCAATCTAATTAATCCATCCCAAAATTAGTGGGTCATGGATTATTATCCAATGGGTAAGCAGGAGATGACGTACAAGAGCAGAGCAGGAGATGCGCAGCTCCCCGACGCGGACGCCGACGTGGGCGCCCCCGACCAACTTGAAGGCCTGCTGCCGCCGGTAAGCGCCGCGATGCCCGTGGCGGTGGCCACGAACGCGACGGCGGCGGCGACGCTCCATGCGACGGAGGAGTTGCCGAGGCGGAGGCGCACGGGGGCGAGCGGCTGCGGATCGAGCAACGGCGCGCGCGGGCGGTCGTAGAGGTAGGCGAGGCAGGCGGCGGCAAGCGCCAGGCACCCGTCACCCGTGGGCCGTGGCGAGGCAGCACACGCCGCGGCCGCGGCTTCCGCGCGGGCCCCCGGAGGCGGGAGCACCTGCGGCGGCGGCGCAGCGAGCGGCAGGACTGCAGGAGAAAGCTCGAGAGTGAGGGCGCGTTTGGGTTGAAGGAAGAATGGAGGAAAACTGCAGGAATTGTATTGTATTCCTTTGGAAAGACTTTCTCTCCCACCGTTTGAAACGTAGGAAGTGATACAAAATTAAAAAAAAAAAAAAGGCCTGAGAAGTTGTACTTTTAGAGAAATCTAAAAACGATCTTTAAGCCGAGACAAACTTTACTGTGGCCACTGGCTGCTTTTCTCATTGCATGTGAAGCTAACAGATTTGTCAGGAGTTTTTTTTTAGCGTCACGTCGGATGTTATATAGGGTCTGGCATGTGATGTTCGGATAATAATAAAAAAATAAATTATAGAAGTTCTCATTAATTCACTTGACGAATTTAGTAAGCCTAATTAATCCGTCATTAGCACATATTTATTGTAGCACCACATTGTCAAAGTATGAATTAATTAGGCTTAATAAATTTGTCTCGTAAATTAGTCTCAATATGTGCATTTAGTTTCGTAAATAGTCTCAAATATCCGATATGTCGGTGCAGAATGTGACCAACTAGTGAATATTTATAGTTTTATTGTACGTTGTGATTAGAGGTGGCCTAGCACTCAATGATACAGGATTTATACTGGTTTGGACAACGTGCCCTACGTCTAGTCGGGATTGGTCGGTGACTTTATTCCTGAGCCCAGGTGCTCGAAGTTTGCAGTGGGGTTACAAACGAGAAGGAGAAAGATGGGGTGTACAAGAGGTTCGGTCGGCTTCGACCGGAAGGGCTGAAAGGTCCTAATAGCTAGAGAGGGGTGAATAGCCTAATAAAAATTTCTACAACAACACTTAAGGTTAGACAATTATGAGGCAAAGCAAGTTGAAAGCATCTAAGCCTCTAGTTGGATTTCGGTGATTAATGACAATACAAGATTACTATGACTAACGTGTGTTTTGCAGATGCAATTAAGTTAGGTCATGGTAATGGAGATCAATCGGGCAATCAAAGTTGTCATGCCCCTACGATAAAAATCGTTTCGGTTTTCAAAGGATGGACGACAAGGTTAAGGATGACTAGTTCTAAGTGTTGATTGGAGTTGGAGAGACACTTAGAGTAGTTTAGGACTTTGTTTTTCCTTTGGCCGTACTATTAAGGGGGTATGAACGGATAGCTTGACCTAGTTAAGTCTAGTGAGTTAGGTGTGGTGCACACTTGTTGAAACTAGCTCTAGGTAGCTCCTATGAATATCTAAGATCCTTTGGAGCAAACTTCATTCATATATGATCGAGAGTTGGAAGTGAATGGAGGGTCAAATGCTGACCGGACGCTGGCCCCGGTGCGATCGGACGCTGGCCGCAGGGTCCGGTCAGTTCATTTGATCAGTTGTCTACGTTCGGTGCGACCGGACACTGAAGGGGTCATGTGACCGGACGTTGAAAGGCAGCGTTCGGTCGACTCCAGGAAGGTTCCAGAGAAGGGAATCTGTGACCGAACTCTGAGGGTTCAGCGTCCGATCGAGTCCAGTAAGGTTCCAGTAAGGATTTTATGCGACCGGACGCGTCCGGCCAGTACTGACCGGACCCTGCCAGCGTCCGGTCAATACATTTTTACTGGTTCACGGATTGAACTGACCGGAGCGTCCGGTCAACACGACCGGAGCGTCCGATCACCCCGTAGAAGCTCATAACGGTTCGTTTTTCAGGCTGCCTTATAAAAAGAAGCTCCACTCGTATGTGGAGTGACTTTTGCTCATTCCAACAGCTAAGAAACACGTTTGTGAGTGCCAAGAAGAGCAAGGTCCTAGTGAGGTATTTGTGATTTGAGAATCCAAGAGTGAAACCTCATTAGTGAATCAAGAGTAGACAAGTGTGCATCCATCTTCTCATTAGGCTTCGCGTGGTCAAGTGAGAGTTCGTGCTTGTTACTCTTGGTGATCGCCATCACCTAGACGGCTTGGTGGTGATTGGGAGCTTGGTGTTCACCCGACGGAGCTTGTGGGTGACCCAACTCAAGTTGTGAGCGGCTTTGGGTGATTCACCGCGACGGAGTGTCGAAGAATCAACCCGTAGAGAGCACTTGATCCTTGCGCAGATCAAGGGGGAGCTACACCCTTGCGCGGGTGCTCCAACGAGGACTAGTGGGGAGTGGCGACTTTCCGATACCTCGGCAAAACATCACCGCGTTCCTCTCTCCATTTACTTTGAGCATTTACTTTAAGTATTTACTTTGAGCAATTCAATACTTGTCTTTACATTCATAGAATTGCCACGCTAGAGTAAGTTTGGAACATAGGTTGCAAGTCTTTTGTGCGTTAATTTGATAGAAACACTTTTATAGGCACAAGGGGTTAATTGGACTATCCGTAGGATTTGATTATTGCAAGAAAATTTAGAATTAGCCTAATTCACCCCCCTCTTGGGTATCTTGATCCTTTCAATTGGTATCGGAGTCTCGTGCTCATGTTTTTAAGCTTAACCGCTTAGAGTGAGATATCTTACGGGGATGGACCTCCTCCTATCTTCGAGGGGGATGATTTTCCATATTGGAAAATTCGCATGGAGGCATACCTAGAAGCTCTAGACGTTGGAATATTTAAAGCCGCCTCTCAAGGGTTCCCAACACCTAAGAATCCCACACAACTTCAAGGCGATGAAGTGAACTATGAAAAATGGAATGCAAAGGCTCGCAACACCATCTTTAGAGGTCTTTGCAAAGATGTATTCAACCGCGTAAGAAACCACAAAGACGCACATGCACTATGGTTGGACGTTTGTGCGCTCCATGAGGGAACTAAGAGTGAGCGTGAGGAACGCTATCATCTTGTGATTAAAAAACTAAATTCATTTGAGATGCTTCCCAAAGAATGTGCTAATGAGATGTATTCACGTTTGAATGTTTGGGCTTGGACTTACTCAAATGTCGCCATCCGACGTTGTGAGAAAGATCTTGAGTGTCCTCCCCATTGACAAATATAGCCATATTGTGACCGTGCTACACCAAGGTGATCTTTCCACCACTACACCGACACAAATCTTAGGAAAGATCAATGCTTATGAGATGTACATGCACATCACCCCACAAGATGGCTCATCCTCTACAAAGAAGAAAGAGAAGGACTTAGCATTCAAAGCGAGTTAAGATAAGGGCAAAGCAAGACTTGAGTATGAGAGCTCAAGTGATGAAGAAGATGATGAATAAAGTCTTGCTCTCATGGTGAAGAAGACCGCCAAGATGCTAAAGAAGCTAAACAAGAGTGGCATCAAGTTTGATGGCAAGAAGAAGAAGTTCTTCACTAGCTCAAGAAGAAAGCCAATCTACGAGATGGATTGCTATAATTGTGGCGAACTTGGCCATCTTGCTCATCAATGCACAAAGCCCAAGAAAGACAAGTTCAAGAACAAGAACAAGAACAAGGGCAAGAAAGATGACTCAAGCAATGAAGATGAAGATGAGAAGAAAAAGAACAAGCCATACAAGAAAAGAGATGGCAAAAAGAGAGACTTCCACAAGAAAAAGAAGAGTGGAAAGGCCTACATCGTCGATGATTGGCTCACGGACATTGATTCATCAAGTGGATCATCCGATGATGATAGTGACAATGAGAAGGTGACCGCCATTGCTATTGATCTTGCATCTTCACCGCCACCATCGCCATCATCCTCTACACACCTATGCCTTATGGCCAAGGGTGAATGCAAGGTAACTAAGAGTGATGATAGTAGTGATGATGAGCATGCTAGTGATAATGATAGCGATAGCGATGATGATGATTCACCTACATATGATGATCTTGTCAAAATACTAAGAAAATACACTAAGATCATTAGAAAGAGTAGAGCTACAAATGAAAAGCTTGATGCTAAAAATGATTCACTCTTAGCTAAGTGTGATATATTGGAAAAGACTAATGATGAGCTTAGAGAAACTAATGATGCTATATCATCCAAACTCAAGGAGCTCAAATCTTCCAAGAAAGAGCTTAAAGATAAACATAATAAACTTGAGTGGGTGCACAATGAACTCATCACTAGCCACAACAAGCTAAAAGATGAATACACTACTCTTAAGATTAATCATGATACTCTTGTTATTGCTCAAGAATTTTTACCAAATGAGCCACATGATGCTACTAACCATGTTGTCAAGATTGATATAGCTACTTCATGTGATGATTTAATTGATGAGAGCATTGAGCATGGATCTAGTAGCAAAGGCAAACAAGTGGTTGAGTGCAATGACTATGATGAGTATGTCAAGCTCAAGAGTGATAATGAGAAGCTCTTGAAAGATCTTGAAGAGATAAAAAGTCACAACATCATTGTGCTAGAAACTCTTGATCATGACAAGGAGTTGATTCTTGAGAATGAGAAGCTCAAAGAAGAAAACAAGAAACTCAAGGAAGAAAAGAAAGATGATGCTCTAAAAGAAGAAAATAAGAAGCTCAAGTTGGAGAAAGAGCATCTCAAGATTGGATTGAGCAATTTTGCTAGAGGCAAGCATCTCTAAAGTGAGCTACTCATGAACACCATCATGAAGATGGATAGAAGTGGCATTGGATATGTGGCAAGTGTAGAAAAGAAGAAGGCTCAAGCTCAACAACAACAATCAAAGCCAAAGCCAAAGCTAAAGAGATATTTTGAGTGTGGACAAGAAGGCCACTTTGCTCATGAGTGTCAAACTTCACCGCCACAACCTTTGCCCAAGAATGCTAGACCCTTTGCTTTCAATGCTCACTACATGCTTAGAAAAGATTCAAGTGGAAAGATAAAAGTCATGTTCTTAGGACCCCCCAACAAGAGTAGACCTAAGAAGATTTGGGTGGCTAAGTCACTTGTTGAGAAGGTGAAGGGTTCTCAACAAGTTTGGATTCCTAAAGTTTGAATTTCATGTGTGTAGGTGAACTACAAGACCGGTGGAAGTCATTGGGTTATTGATAGTGGTTGCACTCAACATATGACCGGTGATCCTCGTATGTTCACCTCACTAGATGAAGAGGTAGATGGGCAAGAGAAAATAACATTTGGAGATAATTCAAAGGGCAAGGTTAAAGGATTGGGCAAAGTGGCAATATCAAATGATCAGTCCATCTCCAATGTGCTCTATGTTGCTTCATTGAGCTTCAACTTGCTATCTATTGGGCAATTGTGTGATCTTGGCTTCCAATGCTTGTTCACCGAGAAGGAGGTTGTTGTATCCAAGGTAGATGACAATCAAGTGATATTCAATGGATTTAGATACAACAACTTATATCTAGTTGACTTCACCTCCGAAGATGCAAATTTGAAGACTTGCCTATTCACCAAAACAACTCTTAGATGGCTATGGCATAGAAGACTTGCTCATGTTGGGATGAGCTCACTCAAGAAGCTTATGAAGAATGATTTGGTGAGAGGGTTGAAGGATGTGAAGTTTGAAAAGGACAAGCTTTGTAGTGCATGTCAAGCCGGCAAGCAAGTTGCAAATACTCATCCAACCAAAGCTTTCATGTCAACCACAAGAGTGCTAGAACTCCTACACATAGATTTATTTGGACCAACAACATACAAGAGTTTGGGAGGAAATCTCTATTGTCTTGTGATTATGGATGACTATTCAAGGTACACATGGGTGTTCTTCCTTCATGACAAATCCGAAGTTGCCTCTTGCTTCAAGAAGTTTGCTAAGAGAGCTCAAAATGAATTTGAAGTGAAGCTCAAGAAGATTAGAAGTGACAATGGCAAAGAATTTGACAACACAAATATTGAATCCTATTGTGATGAAGTTGGAATCAAACATGAAGTCTCCGCAACTTATACTCCTCAACAAAATGGTGTAGTTGAGAGGAAGAACCGGACTTTGATCACTCTTGCAAGGATAATGCTAGATGAGTACAACACCCCCAAAGCTCTATGAGCGGAAGCAATCAATACCGCATGTTATGCATCCAACCGCCTATTCCTTCAAAAGTTCCTTGGCAAGACACCTTATGAGTTGCTCAATGAGAAGAAGCCGGACGTCTCATTCTTTAGGGTGTTTGATTGCAAATGCTACATCTACAAGAAGCGGCAACACCTAGGGAAGTTTCAAAGATGTTGTGATATAGGTTTTCTTGTTGGTTACTCATTGAAGTCCAAAGCATATAGAGTATTTAATCATGCCACCAGCTTGGTTGAAGAAACATATGATGTGGAATTTGATGAATCTAACGGCTCCCAAGGAGCACATGAGAATCTTGATGATGTAGGTGATGAACCATTGAGGGAGGCCATGAAGAATATTCCGGTGGGAGATATCAAGCCAAAAGATGATGAAGATGATGTACAAGTCATTAACCAATCTTCTTCATCAAGTGTGCCACAAGATGGAGAAAAAGATGGGAGAGTAAAAAATGAAGATACTCATATCTCCCATGAGCAAATGGTGGTACAAGCACAAGATGTTGATGCCCCACAACCTCCTCCTCAAGTGGTCAATAGAAGAAATACACCTCTCCTACAAGATCATCCACAAGATCTCATCATAGGGAGTCCATCAAATGGTGTAATGACTCGATCTCAAAAACTTATTTCATTTATTGCTCATCACTCTTTTGTCTCTTGCTATGAACCTACCAAAGTAGAAGAAGCTCTCAAAGATCCAGATTGGATCAATGCCATGCATGAAGAGTTGAACAACTTCACTCGCAATGAAGTTTGGACTCTTAAAGAGCGACCAAAAGGTGCAAGAGTCATTGGAACCAAGTGGGTATTCCGTAACAAGCAAGATGATCAAGGTGTTGTTGTGAGGAACAAGGCTAGACTAGTAGCAAAGGGGTTCTCTGAAGTTGAAGGTTTGGATTTTGGAGAGACCTTTACACCGGTTGCAAGATTAGAAGCCATCCATATCCTTCTTGCATATGCATCACATCATGAAATGAAACTATATCAAATGGATGTGAAAAGTGCATTTTTAAATGGATTTAGTAATGAACTAGTCTATGTTGATCAACCTCCTGAGTTTGAAGACCCTAGATATCCTAATCATGTTTATAGGTTGTCTAAGGCACTATATGGGCTTAAGCAAGCCCCAAGAGCTTGGTATGAGCGCCTTCGGGACTTCCTTATTGAGAAGGGCTTCATCATTGGGAAGGTCGACACCACATTATTCACCAAGAAGCTTGATGGACATATCTTCATTTGTCAAGTATATGTTGACGATATCATCTTTGGATCATCAAATGAAGACTCATGCAAAGAATTTGGTGAATTGATGTCGAAGGAGTTCGAGATGTCAATGATTGGTGAGCTTACATTCTTTCTTGGTTTTCAAGTCAAGCAAATGAAAGAAGGCATCTTCATCTCTCAAGAGAAATATACAAAAGATCTTCTCAAGAGATTCAAGATGGATGAATGTAAGCCAATCAAGACACCAATGCCTACAAATGGACATCTCGACCTAGATGACGGAGGTAACCCAGTTGATCAAACTCTCTACCGTTCTATGATTGGTAGCTTGTTATATTTAACCGCATCTAGGCCCGACATCATGTTTAGTGTGTGTATGTGTGCTAGATTTCAAGCTAGTCCTAAGGAAACATATTTAATTACCGTAAAAAGAATCCTTAGGTATCTTAAGCACACACCAAGCATTGGCCTTTGGTATCCCAAAGGAGCTTTATTTGAATTAATTGGCTATTCCGATTCGGATTACGCCGGATGCAAAGTTGATAGAAAGAGCACATCTAGAGGGTGCCATTTGCTTGGTAGATCACTTGTGTCTTGGTCCTCCAAGAAATAAAATAGTGTGGCTTTGTCCATCGCCGAAGTGGAATACATTGCCACGGGTGCTTGTTGTGCACAAATATTATATATGAAATAAACTTTGCTAGACTATGGTGTAGTTCTAGAAAAAGTACCTCTTTTGTGCGACAACGAAAGTGCGGTAAAACTTGCTAATAATCCGGTTCAACACTCTCGCACCAAGCACATAGATATCCGCCATCATTTTCTAAGAGATCATATTGCTAAAAATGATATATCACTAGAAGGTGTAAGATCCGAAGATCAATTAGCGGATATCTTCACTAAACCGCTAGATGAGGCTACTTTTTGTAGATTGCGGAATGAGCTCAATGTACTTGATTTTAGCAACTTCACTAAAAATTGAGCTTGTGTTGTCCCTTGCATTCATTGTAATATACAACATGTGTAATTTTTTTGGCAATGCATATAGGGCTTGTCTAACATGGTTAAGATAACCGTCGAAAAGCGTGTGAAGAAGCTTAACCTTGGATCAAACTTGACAAGCAACTAGATTTACTTACAAGTATTGCATATGCATGAATATTGTTTTTGTCGTTGTGTTTCATTTGCCCACTTGTTGCCTATTTTCTTAAAAAGAATTATAGCCTAAGGCAAACTATTTTGAAAAATATGAGGGTTTGAGAGAGGTCACTCATATCAGTCCCAATTGGTGTTTATTTGAGTCTTAGTCAAGTTGGGACTTAATTGGGAACAGGCAGCGCGAAGGAAGTTTGAAGATTTGCTGGAAAAGATGCACCGAACGCTGCACCGGACGCTGCTGTCCAGCATCCGGTCAGTTCACAGGAGGTGAACTGCTGATGAAGGAGTGACCGGACGCTGCGTTTGTGCGTCCGGTCAAAAGGGGATCCAGCGTCTGGTCGATCGAAGGAAGAACAAGTTGTACTGACCGGACCCTGCCTGCGTCTGGTCATGGACCACCGGACGCGTCCGGTCCCGATTCTAGAGGAATTGGACCTCTCTGGAATCGACCGGACGCTGGGTGGTAGCGTCCGGCCGCTACCACCGGAGCGTCCGGTCAGTGGATTTCGCGCGGCTTCAGGACTCTTTTCTCCGTTTCCTTCTCTGTCACGTTTGGGACCCTCATATAACTGCAGCCTTTGGGTTCTTTCTCCTTGACCTAACCCGCGCCGCCGAATCCCGCCGTGCCCATGCTAGCGCCGCTGCTCCCGCGCCCGAGCTCGCCACGCCGCCGCAACCTCCGTGCCATGCTCCTTGCGCCAGCCATGCTCGCCACCGCGCTACCGGAGCTGAGCTCGCAGGCGAAGTCACCACCGTGCTCGCCCCTGCTCCGCTGCAGAGCCATGTGACGCCTGAGTCAAGACCGAGGGGATCTCAAGGCCGATTCAAGTGCCGCCATTGGCCTCTTTGCCACCAAGGGCAGTTGCTTTGCCCTAGCTTCCCCCTTTTGATTGGGCCGCCGAATTCTTTGAAGCGGTTCACGATCCCTAACCCTAGTCAGTTCCAAGGTTCCCCATGCAACGTCTTTTCTTTTCTTGGATCGCCAGATCGTCAGCGAGTCGGTGCCGTTGTGGTTCTTGTGGCAGTTGGCAGTCAACTCGGAGCCAAGCTCGCGAGTAAGGATCGAGGCCAAGCCTTGGGAGTGTCAGTTTGTCTGTTGATCTTTATCAGCGATAGTTCACCCTCCTGTCAGATCAGATGGCTCGCACCAAGAACGTTGGTGGTGGTCTAGGTGATGATGATCGGAGGCCCCCGCCTCGCCAGCCTGTAGGATCGAAATGCAAGTCAACCAAGCAGGTGACATCCAAGAAGCGCAAGTACCCCGATGCAGAGACAGCGAGAGCAACAGCTGTTGCAGAAGCCATAGAGCATGCCGAGAGAGGCGGTGCCCGTAGTGGAATCATCATAGCAGATCAGCTGGCACCAGATGCGTAGGACAGACTGAGGGAGATTGAGCGACTTTATGGTAGTCCACCTAGGACTGTCATGATGGTAGGACATCGTCTAGCCATTGAGGAGCCTCAGCGTCAGGGGGAGTCCCAGCAGGAGGCACAGCAGCAGCCCCCACCAGTAGAGCCTCAGCCAGCCCAGGAGACTCAAGAGAGTCAGCAGACCGAGGAGACCGAGCTGGCACCCCAGCTATGCTGCTCAGGTTGTACCAGTGCTACAGTTCCACCGAGGCCAGCTACACAGCGCAGGGGGTCACACCCTCTGCCTAGACCACAGGGTCCGCCTCTAGTGGTACACCTCAACTTGAGGGCCGCTACAGCCAGGCAGGTTCGCTAGCTGCATTTTGTTGAGTTTGACGTGTGGTTCCCTCTGAGGAGGGATGAGAGAGTAGCTGAGGGGTTCTATACACCGCTCCAGGAGGACTTCTATAATGCCTATATCAACAGTGGGGCAGTGTTCAGATCACAGAGGGTCTGCAGTTTGGAGTCTATTGTGGCAGCAGCTGGAGAGCACATCCGCCCCTACTTGTCATATTTACCAGGGCTTGTAGATCTGATTGGCCGAACAGGAGTATATGTACCATCTTGGGTCCTGCAGTTCTATGCTTCACTCTACGTTGATCCACATCACAACTTCATTCATTTTGCATTCAATAGTAGAGACTACCGGGTGATGAGCTCCAGGGCCCAAGAGATACTACGGCTACAGGATCAGCCTGTCAAGCTGCATGAGGTATGCTATGGACAGTAGGAGCCTCCCAGGTGTCCTCATGGAGGGTTGGTGCCCCCTACAGATTTAGTGCGACATTGCTTCAAGGAGCCCTTTGGTGAGGGGTCGAGCAGGAACCCTAGTGACTTGACTCCTACAGCAAGAGTGCTAGAGGCCATTATCAGGAGGACATTGCTTCCTAGGTTGGGATACAGGGAGGGCCTAACTCGCTTATAGCTCTGGCTTCTTAATGCCCTGATGCAGCAGACCGTATTCGACATTTGGGACCTCCTTCTATCAGAGATGGAGGATACTATTGCTAAGGGTTTCAAGGGTTGCCGACAGCTTCCTTATGCACATTGGGTCACATTCTTGATGCTCAAGTGTGTGCAGGTCAGGACTCCTAAGCTAGTTGCCGAGTACAGGGCTGCCACCACAGAGTTTCTAGCATACAACATGGCACAGAGGATCAGGCACAGCACTCCATAGGCACCAGCTCAGCCTAGCCGTCGTCCAGATGTTCCTGAGTCAGCAGCTCAGCAGGACGAGATCATTAGAGGCATCGCCGCTACAGAGGAGTAGGAGCTTGAGGCACAGCAGGAGATGACCGAGTCCAGTGATAGCTCGAATGATGGCTATCTACCAATTCCTTAGATGCCTCCATGTAGACATGATGTAGAGGCCGGTAGTTCTAGATCAACTCCACCAGCACCGCAGATGGACCCCGCATTGATAGCTATTCTTGAGCGGATGCAGCAGGACCAGGCACGACAGGCACATGAGACCGCTGCCAACTTCGCATAGTTCTAGGCTCGTTAGGACGAGTTTCAGAGGCAGCAGCAGCTTCTCCAGCAGTAGCAGCAGCAGATGCATCACCAGTAGATACTCATGCAGTAGCAACTTATGGGCTTTATGCAGCATGTCGAGACAACACTTGGGGCCCCACTGCCACAGTCTTCGCCCCAGATTGCTCAGCCTGCCTCCACCACGATGACTCCAGCTATACAGCCCAGCAGGCTTCAGAGTCAAGGACAGCCTCCAGCTTAGTTTGCTTCACCTACAGTTCAGGTGTCCTAGTGGTTGTACTCACCAGTGGTTGCCCCGCAGTTCACTCCATATCACACGGGTTTCTCACCAGAGCAGTCACCCTCGCTATTTGTGCCTGACACGTCAGTCTCCAAGAGTCTTGGAGCATCTTTCAGCGAGCTGACCGGCATGCCTACACCGCCTCATATGCATACTTCCGGTTCATCCACAGCAGCTCCAGCCATAGTGACTACTCAGAGGCTCCCCTCGTCTGTCGCCTCGTCAGATCCTACGATAGACATACTAGCAGCTTCACAGGCAGCACCAACCCCAGCTCAGACCTAGACCACTTCAGCGACACTTCCTGCCACAGAGGGTCAGTCAGTACAGAGCTAAGGGTCAGATGATGATGGTGCCCAGTTCCAGCTTGCCCCACGTACTTTAGCGCCCGACTCATCCGCTACAGCCCCGCCGACCGACCCTTAGTTTTTGGTGTTTGACGCCAAAGGGGGAGAGGGTTCGAGTATGTAGACTCAGGGGGAGCGTGATCTAGGGGGAGCTAGTTATATAGTATCAGCGTATTATATACATTTGGAGTTTTATTTGTGAGATACACTTACTTATGCATTCGTGTGATTACTTTCATGCATATTATTATATCTATGTGACAGTGCTATCTACGTGATTGTGTTATATGACATGTGTGCTCTCTACTTTATATTATTTATGTGTCATATCACTTGTGTTATGCTCATTTGCCTTTGCTTCCGCAGTTTTACTCTGATGCAAATGAGCTTTGTTACTCGTACTCATGCTTAATTTATATTCTTTGAGTACATTGTGTTAGCTTGGGTCATATAAGCTTGACTAACACTTTTGTTCTTACCGACAATAGCTTATATGAACTAAGCCCATCAAAAAAAAACCTCACTCTTTCACATACTCGAGGTGGTATTGTCATCAATCACCAAAAAGGGGGAGATTGAAAGCATCTATGCCCCTAGTTGGGTTTCGATGATTAATGACAATACAAGATTACTATGACTAACGTGTGTTTTGCAGATGCAATTAAGTTAGGTCATGGTAATGGAGATCAATCGGGCAATCAAAGTTGTCATGCCCCTATGATGGAAATCGTTTCGGTTTTCAAAGGATCCACGACAAGGTTAAGGATGACTAGTTCTAAGTATCGATTGGAGTTGGAGAGACACTTAGAGTAGTTTAGGACTTTGTTTTTCCTTTGGCCGTACTATTAAGGGGGTTATGAACAGGTAGCTTGACCTAGTTAAGCCTAGTGAGTTAGGTGTGGTGCACACTTGTTGAAACTAGCTCTAGGTAGCTCCTATGAATGCCTAAGATCCTTTGAAGCAAACTTCATTCACATATGATCGAGAGTTGGAAGTGAATGGAGGGTCAAATGCTAACCGGACGCTGGCCCCGGTGCGACCGGACGCTGGCCGCAGGGTCCGGTCAGTTCATTTGATCAGTTGTCTGCATTCGGTGCGACCGGACATTGAAGGGGTCATGTGACCGGACGCTGCAAGGCAGCGTCCGGTCGACTCCAGAAAGGTTCCAGAGAAGGGAATCTGTGACCGGACACGTCCGGTCAGTACTGACTAGACCCTGAGGGTTCAGCGTCCGGTCGAGTCTAGTAAGGTTCCAGTAAGGGTTTTATGCGACCAGACACATCCAGTCAGTGCTGACCGGACCCTGCTAGCGTCCGGTCAATACATTTTTACTGGTTCGCGGGTTGAACTGACCGGAGCGTCCGGTCAACACGACCGGAGCGTCCGGTCACCCCGCAGAAGCTCATAACGGTTTGTTTTTCAGGCTGCCTTATAAATAGAAGCTCCACTCGTATGTGGAGTGACTTTTGCTCATTCCAACAACTGAGAAACACGTTTGTGAGTGCCAAGAAGAGCAAGGTCCTAGTGAGGTGTTTGTGATTTGAGAATCCAAGAGTGAAACCTCATTAGTGTATCAAGAGTAGACAAGTGTGCATCCATCTTCTCATTAGGCTTCGCGTGGTCAAGTGGGAGTTCGTGCTTGTTACTCTTGGTGATCACCATCACCTAGATGGCTTGGTGGTGATTGGGAGCTTGGTGTTCACCCGGCGGAGCTTGTGGGTGACCCAACTCAAGTTGTGAGCGGCTTTGGGTGATTTGCTGCGATGGAGTGTCGAAGAATCAACCCGTAGAGAGCACTTGATCCTTGCGCTGATCAAGGGGGAGCTACACCCTTGCGTGGGTGCTCCAACGAGGACTAGTGGGGAGTGGCGACTCTCCGATACCTCGGCAAAACATCGCCGCGTTCCTCTCTCCATTTACTTTGAGCATTTACTTTAAGTATTTACTTTGAGCAATTCAATACTTGTCTTTACATTCATAGAATTGCCATACTAGAGTAAGTTTGGAACATAGGTTGCAAGTCTTTTGTGCGTTAATTTGATAGAAACACTTTTATAGGCACAAGGGGTTAATTGGGCTATCGGTAGGATTTGATTATTGTAAGAAAATTTAGAATTAGCCCAATTCACCCCCCCTCTTGGGCATATTGATCCTTTCAATTGGTATCGGAGCCTCGTGCTCACGTTTTTAAGCTTAACCGCTTAGAGTAAGATGTCTCACAGGGATGGACCTCCTCCTATCTTCGAGGGGGATGATTTTCCATATTGGAAAATTCGCATGGAGGCATACCTAGAAGCTCTAGACGTTGGAATACTTAGAGCCGCCTCTCAAGGGTTCCCAACACCTAAGAATCCCGCACAACTTCAAGGCAATGAAGTGAACTATGAAAAATGGAATGCAAAGGCTCACAACACCATCTTTAGAGGTCTTTGCAAAGATGTATTCAACCGCGTAATAAACCACAAAGACGCCCATGCACTATGGTCGGACATTTGTGCGCTCCATGAGGGAACTAAGAGTGAGCGTGAGGAACGCTATCATCTTGTGATTAAAAAGCTAAATTCATTTGAGATGCTTCCCAAAGAATGTGCTAATGAGATGTATTCATGTTTGAATGTTCTTGTAGAGGAAGTCAATGGGCTTGGACTTACTCAAATGTCGCCATCCGACGTTGTGAGAAAGATCTTGAGTGTCCTCCCCATTGACAAATATAGCCATATTGTGACCGTGCTACACCAAGGTGATCTTTCCACCGCTACACCGACACAAATCTTAGGAAAGATCAATGCTCATGAGATGTACATGCACATCACCCCACAAGATGGCTCATCCTCTACAAAGAAGAAAGAGAAGGACTTAGCATTCAAAGCGAGTCAAGATAAGGGCAAAGCAAGACTTGAGTATGAGAGCTCAAGTGATGAAGAAGATGATGAAGAAAGTCTTGCTCTCATGGTGAAGAAGACCGCCAAGATGCTAAAGAAGCTAAACAAGAGTGGCATCAAGTTTGATGGCAAGAAGAAGAAGTTCTTCACTAGCTCAAGAAGAAAGCCAATCTTCGAGATGGATTGCTACAATTGTGGCGAACTTGGCCATCTTGCTCATCAATGCACAAAGCCCAAGAAAGACAAGTTCAAGAACAAGAACAAGGGCAAGAAAGATGACTCAAGCAATGAAGATGAAGATGAGAAGAAAAAGAACAAGCCATACAAGAAGAGAGATGGCAAAAAGAGAGACTTCCACAAGAAAAAGAAGAGTGGAAAGGCCTACATCGTCGGTGATTGGCTCACGGACATTGATTCATCAAGTGGATCATCCGATGATGATAGTGACAATGAGAAGGTGGCCGCCATTGCTATTGATCTTGCATCTTCACCGCCACCATCGCCATCATCCTCTACACACCTATGCCTTATGGCCAAGGGTGAACGCAAGGTAACTAAGAGTGATGATAGTAGTGATGATGAGCATGCTAGTGATAATGATAGCGATAGCGATGATGATGATTCACCTATATATGATGATCTTGTCAAAATACTAAGAAAATACACTAAGATCATTAGAAAGAGTAGAGCTACAAATGAAAAGCTTGATGCTAAAAATGATTCACTCTTAGCTAAGTGTGATACATTGGAAAAGACTAATGATGAGCTTAGAGAAACTAATGATGCTATATCATCCAAACTCAAGGAGCTCAAATCTTCCAAGAAAGAGCTTAAAGATAAACATGATAAACTTGAGTGGGTGCACAATGAACTCATCACTAGCCACAACAAGCTAAAAGATGAATACACTACTCTTAAGATTAATCATGATACTCTTGTTATTGCTCAAGAATTTTTACCAAATGAGCCACATGATGCTACTAACCATGTTGTCAAGATTGATATAGCTACTTCATGTGATGATTTAATTGATGAGAGCATTGAGCATGGATCTAGTAGCAAAGGCAAGCAAGTGGTTGAGTGCAATGACTATGATGAGTATGTCAAGCTCAAGAGTGATAATGAGAAGCTCTTGAAAGATCTTGAAGAGTTCGTGCTTGTTACTCTTGGTGATCGCCATCACCTAGACGGCTTGGTGGTGATTGGGAGCTTGGTGTTCACCCGGCGGAGCTTGTGGGTGACCCAACTCAAGTTGTGAGCGGCTTTGGGTGATTCGCCGCGATGGAGTGTCAAAGAATCAACCTGTAGAGAGCACTTGATCCTTGCACGGATCAAGGGGGAGCTACACCCTTGCGCGGGTGCTCCAACGAGGACTAGTGGGGAGTGGTGACTCTCCGATACCTCAGCAAAACATCGCCGCGTTCCTCTCTCCATTTACTTTGAGCATTTACTTTAAGTATTTACTTTGAGCAATTCAATACTTGTCTTTACATTCATAGAATTGCCATGCTAGAGTATGTTTGGAACATAGGTTGCAAGTCTTTTGTGCATTAATTTGATAGAAACACTTTTCTAGGCACAAGGGGTTAATTAGGCTATCCGTAGGATTTGATTATTGCAAGAAAATTTAGAATTAGCCCAATTCACCCCCCTCTTGGGTATCTTGATCCTTTCACAAGTGTTGCGCAAGCCTACTCAAAATGCAAGCCACCTACAACAATTCTAGTTTAGATAGTGTATATTCACACAAAAGCTATGACACTACCCTATGTTAGTGTGCCCTCAAAGGCTAACTAAAGAGCAACACCAACCAAGCAAGCAAGCTCTCACAACTAGCTACACTAAAGAGCTTATCAACTAGTTTACGGTAAAATAAAGAGAGAGATTAAGAGGGTTATACCACCGTATAGATGAATGAACCAATCAATCACTAGGAAGAATAACAATGAAGACCAATCACCTCGGAATCAAGGATGAACACAATGATTTTTACCGAGGTTCGCTTGCTTGCTGGCAAGCTAGTCCTCAGTTGTGGCGATTCACTCACTTGGAGGTTCACGCGCTAATTGGCTTCACACACCAAACCCTCAATAGGGTGTTGCACAACCAACACAAGATGAGGATCACACAAGCCACGAGCAATCCACTAGTGTACATTTTGGCTCTCCATCAGGGGAAAGGTCAAGAACCCCTCACAATCACCACGATCGGAGCCGGAGACAATCACCACCCTCCGCTCAATGATCCTCGCTGCTCCAAGCCATCTAGGTGGTGGCAATCACCAAGAGTAACAAGTGAAATCCACAGTGAAATATGAACATCAAGTGCCACTAGATGCAATCACTCAAGCATTGCACTTGGATCACTCCCAATCTCACTATGATGGAGATGAGTGGGAGAACTTTGGCTAAGCTCACAAGGTTGCTATGTTAATGCAAATGGCCAAGAGAGTGAGCTTGAACCGGCCATGGGGCTTAAATAGAAGCCCCCACGAAATAGAGCCGTTATACCCCTTCACTGGGCATAACACGGGCTGACCAGGACGCTCCGGTCCAACTGACCGGATGCAGCACTGGACGCTCTGGTCGTGAATACCAGACGCATCCGGTCGGCATACCGGACATGTCCGGTAGCCCCCAGACTACCACGTGTCCTATTCAAATGAACTTAGCCATTGCTGCCCCTTCTGCTGATGACCGGATGCACACACCGAATGCAGAGTCACAAATGACCGGACGCTACACCGCAGCGTCTGGTGGAGTACAGTAAGCATCCTAGCTCGATCGGACGCGTCCGGTGGTACCGGCTCGGACGCTGCCAGCGTCCGATCGTCTGTCCTCCATATACTGATGTTTCTGGTTCACACCAGACGCGTCCGGTCGCTGAGTCTATCGTCAAGATACCAGACGTGTTCGGTCACATACCGGACGCGTCCGGTCACTCTTTAACCAGCGCGACTAAATCTTCTTCGACTCTATCTTCTTCACCCTTGCTCAAATGTGCCAACCACCAAGCGTATCACCTTGTGCACATGTGTTAGCATATTTTCACAAACATTTTCAAGGGTGTTAGCACTCCACTAGATCCTAAATGCATATGCAATGAGTTAGAGTATCTAGTGGCACTTTGATAACCGCATTCCGATACGAGTTTCACCCCTCTTAATAGTACGGCTATCAAACCTAAATGTGATCACACTTTCTATGTGTCTTGATCACCAAAATAAAATAGCTCCTATGGTTTATACCTTTGCCTTGAGCTTTTTGTTTTCCTCTTTCTTCTTTCCAAGTCCAAAGACTTGATCATCATCATGGTATCATCATCATGTTATGATCTTCATTTGCTTCACCACTTGAAATGTGCTACCTATCTCATGATCACTTGATAAACTAGGTTAGCACTTAGGGTTTCATCAATTCACCAAAACCAAACTAGAGCTTTCAATCTCCCCCTTTTTGGTAATTGATGACAACCCTTACACAAAGATATGAATTGAAATTCAATTGAATCCATGTTGCTTGCCCAAGCATATTTACCATGTGTAAAAGGATATGGACAAGTTTCACGAACCCCAAATGGTAGCAATTGCTCTCCCTACATATGTGCTAAGAGTTTGGATTGTAGCTTGCACATATGCTTAGATAGGAAATATAGGAGACAATGTCTACCAAATGATGCTAAGGTATAAAAGATGGACCTTTGAAGCGTGATACCAATCGGAGTACACCAATATACCATACTTAGCACCATGGTTAGCTCAATACCACTTGGAAACATACTTTGGAAAGATACCACTTGTAAAGACTTACTTGGAAATGAAAGTTATTTAGTGATTTCATTTCATCATTCAATCTTACAACTAATATACATCACACAAGCATGGATGTTTAAATTTAATACTTGTGCCATGCAAGGAAACATATGAAAATGCACATTCAAATGCATCATCCAAGTTCATGAGCTTGCTCCCCCTACTTGTGTGCTCAAAATTTTAGTTGATCCCTTTCCTTTGTCATATCTCTCCCCCTATGTCATATATCAAGATATCTTTATATTTTTCTCCCTTTATGATATTTCTCCCCTTTTTCAACTATCTTTGTTTCTCTCTCCCTTTGTCATCAATGACCACAAAGATTCTAAATATAGATAGTATTACTTGTAGGATCGAGATTATCAATGTCAATTAATGGGGTGAGGATTATTTTCCCAAATTTGGTCCAATCTAGATTATTTGCCAAAGATATTTAACTCGGTTTGATCCAAGGACAAGCTTCTTCACACCTCCAAATAAGGGTTATCTTATACCATGTTGAGTTAAACACTTAGAGCTCACTTTCTAGATTAAACACTAGGTTTACAAGCCCATAAACATGTCATATGCTATCACTAGATCAAGTCAAGCATAGAAGCAATAGTGATATCATATAAACATCAAAATCATTTGATTTTTATGAATGAGCCTAATAAAATAGAACCACTTGAAGGGTCCTAATAAAATTGAAAATGTGACTAGATGCACTAATCATGTCCTTAGCAAAGATGTATGTCATGCCAATCAACTTTTACCTTGGATTGCTCGAAGGAGAGGCATGTCATATGAGTGGGAGGTACATCAACACATATTTGAGAAATCCAATATATTCAACTCATTCCTTAGCTTGCAAAACCTTTTCTCATCCAATGGCTTGGTGAATATATCGACAAGTTGATCTTCGGTGCCTACACTCTCAATGCAAATGTCCCCTTTTTATTGGTGATCTCTTATGAAATGGTGGCGGACATCAATGTGCTTTGTTCTTGCATGTTGAACCGGATTGTTGGTTAGCTTGATTGCACTCTCATTGTCACATAGCAATGTCACTTTCTTGAACTTGATTCCAAAGTCACTCAAAGTGGCCTTCATCCAAAGTACTTGTGCACAACAACTATCGGCGGATATGTATTCGGCTTCGACGGTTAATAATGCAACACTATTTTGCTTCTTTGATGACCATGAAACAAGTGATCTTCTCAACAGTTAACATGTGCCTGATGTGCTCTTTCTTTCAACCTTGCATCCCGCATAATCCGAGTCAGAGTAACCAACTAGCTCAAACTTTGCTCCTTTGGGATACCACAAACCAACATTTGGTGTATGCTTCAAGTACCTCAATATCCTCTTTGTAGCCTTCAAATGACTTTCTCTTGGTGAGGCTTGAAATCTTGCACACATGCATACACTAAACATGACATCCGGCCTTGATGAAGTCACATAGAGTAGGCTTCCAATCATAGACCGATACAATTTTTGATCCACCATGTTTCCACTTGCATCACTATCCAAGTTGTCCATTTGTTCCCATTGGTGTGCTAATGACTTTGCAATCAATCATGCCAAACTTCTTGATCATGTCCTTGATGTACTTACCTTGACTCACAAATGTACCATTCTTTAATTGCTTGATTTGAAGACCAAGGAAGTAACTCAATTCTCCAATCATGGACATCTCAAAATCATTAGACATCATCTTTCCAAACTCATCACAAAATTCTTGATTTGTTGATCCAAATATGATGTCATCAACATAGATTTGCAACACAAATAGATCTTTTACAATCTTCTTGATGAAAAGAGTGGTGTCAACCTTGCCCATTATGAACCCTTTAGAGAGTAGGAAGTCCCTCAATCTCTCATACCATGCTCTAGGTGCTTGCTTCAAACCATACAATGCCTTTTCAACTTGTACACATGGTTGGGTTTCTTATCATCTTCAAAACTGGGAGGTTGCTCTACATATACTTCTTTATTGATGTAGGCATTGAGAAATGCACTCTTAACATTCATTTGATAGAGCTTAATGTTGTGGGCACAAGCATAGGCTAGCAAGATTCTAATTGCTTCTAATCTAGCAACCGGGGCATATGTTTCTCCAAAGTCAAGACCTTCAACTTGTGTATAGCCTTGTGCTACTAATCTTGCTTTGTTCCTTACTACTATCACATCTTGATCTTGCTTGTTTCTAAAGACCCATTTGGTTCCAATCACATTGTGTCCCTTTGGTCTCTCTACCAATTCCCATACTTAATTTCTTGTGAAGTTATTCAATTCTTCATACATAGCATTCACCCAATCAACATCCTTCAATGCTTCATCTATCTTCTTTGGTTCAATGGATGACACAAATGAAAAGTGTTCACAAAATAATACTAATCTTGATCTTGTTTGTACATCTCTAGAAATATCACCAATGATAGTGTCCAATGGATGATCCCTTGCAATATTGGTTGGTTGGAGGATTGGAACTTGATTGCTTGCACTTGCTTGATCATTGGGTTGAGATGATGTACTAGCCACTTGATCTTGTTCATTATCATGAGAGCCACTTGAACTAACTTGATTTGTATCATCTTGCATGTTTGTGTTAGAGAGCACTTGCACTTGATCATCTTCATCATCATTCACTTGCCTAGGCCTCAACTCACCAACATCCATGTTCTTCATGGCATTTGAAAGTTGAATGCCTCTAACATCTTCTAATTCTCATTCTCTTCTTGTGAACCCTTGGTTTCATCAAATTCAACATCATGAACTTTCTCAAGAGTACCACTATCTAAATTCCTGAACTCTATATACTTTGCTTGTAGTGGAATAACCAAGTAGGAATCCTTCATCACATTTATTGTCAAACTTGCCCAATCTAGTGCCTTTCTTCAAGATATAGCATTTGCAACCAAAGACCCGAAAATATGCAATGTTGGGCTTTCTACCATTCAAGAGCTCATATGGCGTCTTCTCTTTCAATCGGTGACAATAGAGGCGGTTGCTACAATAGCAAGCCGTGTTGATAGCTTCGGCCCAAAAAGATTGACTCACATTGTACTCACTAAGCATAGACCTTGCCATATCAATGAGTGTTCTATTCTTTCTCTCAATAAGGCCATTTGATTGAGGTGTATACTTGGCCGAGAATTGATGTCAAATTCCAAATTCATCACATAACTCATCAATTCTAGTGTTCTTGAACTCACTACCATTGTCACTTCTAACTCTCTTGATGGTTGTTTCAAACTCATTGTGAATGCCCTTGACAAATGATTTGAATGTTGCAAACACATCACTTTTGTCCACTAGAAAGAATACCCAAGTGTATCTAGTGTAATCATCCACTATCACAAATCCATATTTATTTTCACCTGATACTAGTGTATTGTGTTGGCCCAAATAAATCCATGTGCAATAACTCAAATGCTTTACTAGTGCTCATCATGCTTTTCTTAGGATGGGTGTTTCCAACTTGTTTGCCGGCTTGACAAGAGCTACAAAGCTTATCCTTTTCAAACACATCTTTCAAGCCTTTAACTAAGTCATGCTTAATCAATCTATTCAATTGTTTCATTCCAATATGACCAAGCCTTCTATGCCATAACCAACCCATGCTAGACTTAGTGAACAAGCATGTAGATAATTTGGCTTCACTAGCATTGAAATCAACCAAGTATAGATTCTCATATCTAAAGCCTTTGAAGATCAAATTAGAGCCATCTATACTTATGATCTCTACATCATCTACCCCAAATATGCATTTGAATCCAAGATCACACAATTGTGCTACGGATAGCAAATTGAAGTTCAAGCTCTCTACTAGCAACACATTGGATATGCTCATGTCATTTGATATTGCAATCTTACCAAGCCCTTTGACCTTGCCTTTACCATTGTCACCAAATATGATACTATCATAACCATCATTGCCATTGGTGTTGATTGAGTTGAACATTCTTGCATCACCGGTCATGTGTTGAGTGCACCCACTATCAAGAACCCAATGCCTTCCTCCAGCTTTGTAATTGACCTACAAAAGATGATCAATCCCTTTTAGGTACCCAAACTTGCTTGGGTCCTTGAAGGTTAGTTACTAAGCTCTTTGGAACCTAAATGGCTTTCTTCTTTGAGCCCATCCATGGTTTACCAATGAACTTAGCCTTCACACCATTTGTACCCTTAGTAAGCATATAGCATGAATCAAGCTTAATGGAGGATACATTAGCATTTTTGCTCTTGTTTTTGCATTCTTGCTCTTTGTGACCCACTTGCTTGCAACTAGTGCAAAACCGACCATTGTTCTTCACAAAACTAGTCTTGTGAGGAGCAAAGGCCGCCTTGCCTTTCTTGGGGTTATAGCCCAATCCCTCTTTGTAGAGAGAAGCTATTTGGCTACCCAAGCACATAAGCAAGCGGTCCTCACCACCATAAGCCTTAGCTAAGGTGTGAGTGAGCTTAGTGACCTCCTTCTTGAGGTTTTCATTCTCAACCACTAGTGAGGCATCACAAGTGAGACCATCACTACTAGATGAGGTAGAAGTGGAAGTACTACAAGAAGGGTTAGTGGGAGCAACAATGATAGGCATAGGTAGTGATTCATCAATTATATCACAAGTTAAACCTACATTGCAAGTTTCAACATGCTTCTTTTTATTTTGCTCTTTAAGCGAAGAAGAATGAGCTTTTTCAAGCTTTTTGTGAGCTTTGCCAAGCTTCTCATGGGCTTCCTCTAGCTTCTCATGAGTTGCTTTGAGCTCATCAAGGGCTTTCTTAAGGGCTTTTACCTCCTTATTCAAGCTCTTGCATTCCCTTCTCTTAATGTCAAAGTATTCTTTAGCATCTTCTAGCATATCAAATAATTCGTCCTTAGTAGGTTCATCATCATCACTATCACTATCATTTTCATTTTCATGTTCATTATCATCAACATGTTCTTCATCACTTTCATCATCACAAGATTATACCTTAGTGGCCTTAGCCATGAAGCATGATGAAGATTCAAAGAGAGAAGGCTTCTCATTGATAGCAATGCTTGCAAGAACCTTCTTCTTGGTGGTCTTGTTATCATCACTATCATCATCATCATCACTTGAGGAAGCATCACTATCCCAAGTGACTACATATGAACCACCCTTCTTCTTCTTGAATGCCATCTTGTCCTTCTTCTCTTTCTTTTCCTTCTTGTTCTTCTTGTTGTCATCATCATTGTCGCTATTGTATGGGCATTGAGCAACAAGATGATCTTTGCTTCCACACTTGAAGCACCTTCTTGACTCTTCTTTGTTCTTGAATGAAGATTTCTTTCTTCTTGCATGATAGCCCTTCTTCACCATGAACTTGCCAAATCTTTTGACAAAGAGAGCCATCTTCTCATCATCATCATCATCCCAAGATTCATCTTCTTCACTTGATGTTTCTTGCTTTGCTTTGCCCTTGGATGATGTGGCTTTGAATGCCACACTCTTCTTCTTGTCATCCTTCTTCTCATCTTTCTTCTCCCTCTTTTCTTCCTTCTCATCATCATCTCTATAAGCATCATCGGTCATGATATCTCCTAAGATTTGGTTTGGTGTCATTGTGTTCAAACCGGTCCTCACTAGTAAGGTGACCAACATGCCAAATCTTGCGGGCAAACATCTCAAGAACTTATTGGAGAAGTCCTTGTCCTCTATCTTCTCACCAAGTGCTTTGAGATCATTGACAATCACTTCCATCCGATGGAACATGTCTGGCACACTCTCATCTTCCTTCATCTTGAAGCTTGCAAACTTCTCTTTGAGAATATATGCCTTTGCACCCTTCACGGCTTGAGTGCCCTCAAATGATTCTTCTAATTTCTTCCAAGCTTCATGAGCTATCTCAATATTCTTGATTTACTCAAATGTTCTCACATCAATTGCATCATGAATGGCACTTAGAGCAATGCCATTATTTTAGAGAAGCACTTCTTCGGCCGTGGTGGGATTCTCCAGATCTTCAATCTCAATTTTTTGTTTCTACCACCTTCCAAACCTTCCTATTGATTGACTTGATATAAGTTGTCATCTTGGCCTTCCAATAGGAATAGTTGGAGCCATCAAATTGGGGTGGTTTTTTGGTGTTGTTGATTTGAGCCATTTTAACACCGAATGTTATTAAGCCTCAAATAACGGTGACCTCTGCTCTGATACCACTTGAAAGGTCCTAATGGCTAGAGGGGGGGTGAATAGCCTAATAAAAATTTCTACAACAACACTTAACAAAAGGTTAGACAATTATGAGGCGAAGCAAGTGTTGCGCTAGCCTACTCAAAATTCAAGCCACCTACCACAATTCTAGTTTAGATAGTGTATATTCACACAAAAGCTATGACACTACCCTATGTTAGTGTGCTCTCAAAGGCTAACTAAATAGCCACACCAACCAAGCAAGCAAGCTCTCACAACTAGCTACACTAAAGAGCTTGTCAACTAGTTTGCGGTAAAATAAAGAGAGAGATCAAGAGGGTTATACTGCCGTGTAGATGAATAAACCAATCAATCACAAGGAAGAATAACAATGAAGACCAATCACCTCGGAATCAAGGATGAACACAATGATTTTTACTGAGGTTCGCTTGCTTGCCGGCAAGCTAGTCCTCATTGTGGCGATTCACTCACTTAGAGGTCCATGCGCAAATTGGCTTCACACGCCAAACCCTCAATAGGGTGCCGCACAACCAACACAAGATGAGGATCACATAAGCCATGAGCAATCCACTAGAGTACATTTTGGCTCTCCACCGAGGAAAGGTCAAGAACCCCTCACAATCACCACGATCGGAGCCGGAGACAATCACCACCCTCTGCTCAACGATCCTCACTGCTCCAAGCCATCTAGGTGGCAGCAACCACCAAGAGTAACAAGCGAAATCCATAGCGAAACACAAACACCAAGTGCCACTAGATGCAATCACTCAAGCAATGCACTTGGATCACTCCCAATCTCATTATGATGATGAATCAATGATGGAGATGAGTGAGAGAACTTTGGCTAAGCTCACAAGGTTGCTATGTCAATGCAAATGGCCAAGAGAGTGAGCTTGAACCGGCCATGGGGCCTAAATAGAAGCCCCCACAAAATAGAGCCGTTATACCCCTTCACTGGGCATAACACGGACTGACCGGACGCTCCGGTCTAACTGACCGGATGCAGCATCGGACGCTCCGGTCGTGAATACCGGACATGTCCGGTCGGCATACCGGACATGTTCGGTAGCCCCCAGACTGCCACGTGTCCTGTTCAAATGAACTTAGCTATTGCTGCCCCTTCTGCTGATGATCGGACGCACACAACGGACGCAGAGTCACAAATGATCGGACACTGCACCGCAGCATCTGGTGGAGTACAGTAAGCACCCTAGCTCGATCGAATGCGTCCGGTGGCACCAGACCGGACGCTGCCAGCGTCCGATCGGCTGTCCTCCGTATACTGCTGTTTCTGGTTCACACCAGACGTGTCCGATTGTTGAGTCTGTCGCTAAGATACCGGACGTGTCCGGTCACATACCGGACGCGTCCGGTCACTCTGTAACCAGCGCGACTAACTCTTCTTCGACTCTATCTTCTTCACCCTTACTCAAATGTGCCAACCACCAAGTGTATCACCTTGTGCACATGTGTTAGCATATTTTCACAAACATTTTCAAGGGTGTTAGCACTCCACTAGATCCTAAATGCATATGCAATGAGTTAGAGCATCTAGTGGCACTTTGATAACCGCATTCTGATATGAGTTTCACCCCTCTTAATAGTACGGCTATCAAACCTAAATATGATCACACTCTCTATGTGTCTTGATCACCAAAACAAAATAGCTCATATGGTTTATACCTTTGCCTTGAGCTTTTTGTTTTTCTCTTTCTTCTTTCCAAGTCCAAGCACTTGATCATCATCATGGTATCATCATCATGTTATGATCTTCATTTGCTTCACCACTTGGAATGTGCTACCTATCTCATGATCACTTGATAAACTAGGTTAGCACTTAGGGTTTCATCAATTCACCTAAAACCAAACTAGAGCTTTCAAGGGCCGAGAGTGATAGGAACTTCGCTATGAGCTAGGTGTTCAAGCAGTGTGCTTGCGGTCGGAACTTGGTGGTTCTATGGTTGTGAGCTATCGATCTAAGGAATTCTGGCCTACTGGAATCGGTCTTCAATCATTCGGTCCCCTCTGTTGGAGGGAGTGCATCCCTTTTATAGATGAAGGGGATGGCTTTATAGGTAAGAGGGAGAGGGTACAGATGTTTTTAAGCCTTAGTTGCCCACGCTGATGAGGATCGGATAATGTTTGCCCCCCACAACGCTGTTGATGTCACTATAGAATGTGAGGTGCATGTGGGAGGTGGTGTTGTCTTCTTCAGGAAGGGTTGACGTCAGTACCTGCAAAAAACTATTTGATGCCTAGAGGTATGTGAGGAGCCTCGCTATGTTCACCCGGTACGGTAAATCCTGGTGCCCATACCGCTATCGATGTCTAGGGACACGCGGGGGAGGTTTACCGTATGGGAGTTTTTGCGGCCCTTATAATATTGTAGTGGGAGATGTCAGCGCCTACAATAATGTTTGTGTCAGGGTGGCTGTAGAGTGCTGTTCTATGCAGGGTATGGTCCCTGGTATAGTGGTTTTGACTTATGAGCCTTGCCTTGTCTTTCTTCGCATGCCTTCTAGTTCCTTCTGAGTGGGCGTCCCTGGTCGGATGGCTCCAGTCGGCTCTGAGTGCATCGGTCAGAAGAAGAGCGGTGAGCAGGGTTCCTACAAGCCCCGGTCGGAGGGACGTGGGGTCGGAGTCAGGAAGTATGGCTCGGGGCAGGCCTTCCGATCAGAGAGACCATCCAGAGGCGGCTGAAGCCCAAATTGAGTGCTCTGGTCAGAGAGGTGGGCTGAAGTCGCTGATGAGCGGGTGTTGCTCTTCTTAGGGCCTGGCCTTCCGGTCGGTGGCTGGACCGTTCCTTTGCCCTGTTGTTTTTAGACTCTTGGGCCGAGCCTTGGCGCAGAAGTCGGTCCCCGAGGGACCGTGGGTTTATGAACCCGATAGGAGCCCCCGAGCCCCCAGGTGATTTGGGTAGAATCATCTAGGGGATTTTTGTCTTGTTGGTGGGTGCAGCGCGAGCGCACCCACGGGTGTAGCCCCGAGCCCCCGGGTGGTTCAGGTAGAACCATCTAGGGGCTGTTCTGTGCTATCAGGGGAGGTTTTCTGTTTTGTCGGTGGGTGCGCGCGAGCGCACCCGCGGGTGTAGCCCCTGAGCCCCCGAGCGGTTCGGGTGGATCCATCTGGGGGTGTTTGTTTTAGCGTGCATGTGTGCATGTTTTTTGTTTGAGACGGAATTTAACCAAGGCGTTGTTGTACATCCGAGACGTTTTTCAACTTACTGATCCCGGCGTTGATGCGCGCCATGGATTGGGTGAGGAAGTTAGTCCGAGTGTGAGAGAGCTCACTGATCCTGGCGTTGATGTGTGCCGTGGATCGGGTGAGGGAGTTAGTTCGGTAGTCAGAGAGCTCACTGATCCTGGCGTTGGTGTGCGTCGTGGTTTTGAAATGGTTAGTTCAGGGGATGGATGTGACCATGCCCATGGGTCCTGGTGTCATGGATCCCTAGCCTCGGTGCAGCCTAGATAGCCGAGGTTGTTAGTTCAGTTAGTTTTCACGCGAGTTCGGAGTCGTGGTCCCTTGATTTTTGGAGCGTAGTTAGAAATGAAGCCGTTACGCGAGTTTGGAGTTGCAGTCCTAAGTCATAGCTGGATGTCGTAGATCCTGTCGATGCGAGTTCAGGGTCACGGTCCCTGGATTTTTTTTAGTGTAGTCAGAAATGAAGCCATTACGCGAGTTCGGAGTCGTGGTCCCAAGCCGTAGCCAGATGTCGTAGATCCTGTCGACGCGAGTTCAGAGTCACGGTCCTGAGGTTTTTGGCATTTGAACCCCCGAGCCTTGTCGGGCCTTCGTGGGGGTCGATGTGAGTTGTTTTTGCATTACCCCATCTGGTTCCTCACAACCAGGAGGGGCTGAGTTTCATTGCTTGTCCCGATCGCTCGGGCTCGAAGACTAGCTCGGTGAGTTCGCTAACGGGTGTGATCGAGTGGAATTCAGGTCTGTCGTTCGTGACGGGGTCGGCATAGCCCTCTTGTGACATTCCACTACTCCTTTACCTATAGCCCGACAGATGCCTAGGTCATTCCGGAGACTGACCTAGGTGGCCTAATGGCCTCCCCTCGATGGAGATTCTGTGGGCTTGGCGAGAGGTTCAGGATCGAACGAGAAGGTTGAGATGACCCGATTTGCCAGACCGAGCGAAGGCCACACGGTGCTCATCTATGGTTTTCTCCCCTAGCTCTGTTGGTTACTCATGTCGAATGAGGCAACCGCCGCTTCGTGACGCAACACGGAGCATTCTGGTGCATTTCGCTGCACGTGCGATGCTTAGTTCCTGAGCCCTCGGGCGATTCAGGGCCCTGAATCATCTGTGAGGCGTGGGCGTATGGAATGAGATGTGTGTATGGATGTATGAGATGATTATAATGAAATAGAGGGGGTTTGGTAGTGTTTACCTTGATGATTGGAGTGACGGGGTTCAGAGGGCTTTAGTCGAAAATGTCCGATCGGGACCTTGATGGCCTGAGTGACGGGGTTTTGGAAAGCTTCAGTCAGAAATGTCCGACCGGGACCCGTGCTCATCGTTCGTGATGGAGTTGGCATGGCCTATATGAGGCGCCCCTTCGCTTCCTTACCTAGGTAGCTGCCTCGTGTGCATGAGAAGCTTAGGAGCTCCATGTTCTTCTACTGATCATCTATGGGTGCGATGCCCTTGAGGTATCCATTTGTGCTTGCTGAAGCTGAGGGAGCAGAACCGAGTGGATCCCTAGTGGTCGCAGTGGTATTTGCAGTAGTAGAAAATGTAAAGGTTAGGTTTATGGGTGAGTCCCCGTGTGAATAGTTTTTTGTATTTAATGAATACATTAGTACTATCCTTGTGACAGAACCACGATATCCTTTCCCTATTTATATCCTAGCATAACCTTCGTTCTTATCCTTTCTCTCTCATACCTGCCCATTTGTCTCGTAGGGTGCGACCTTGGAAGTCCGAGGCATGGCCTGCGGGGCTCAACTGCTCGCGTCCGTAGGGAAAGGCGGGGTGCGTTCGGTTGGGAGTATGAACAGAGTTACGTAGGGTAATCGAGGACATGGAATGTGTTTCTGTTCGGGGACAAAGTTGTTTATTATGTGATGACAAATGAAAAAAAGAGGTAATATACAATATAGTACCCTTATGGAGCCCCCGAGCGACACGGGCTAAAAGTGTTTCGGGCAGGGGTGCTCCTACGGGAGCATGTTTTAACTAAAAAGTGGTTTAGACCATATTTAGGGGAAAAACGACGTAGCTGTTCAATGTTCCAAGTGTTGGTGAGAGCGTTGTCATTGTTGTTCTCCAGTCGGTAGGTGCCTGTTCGGATTACTTCAATCACCATATAGGGCCCTTCCCATGGTGGAGAGAGCTTGTGCTTTTCCTTTGTTGATTGGGTCCTCCGGAGCACGAGATCACTGACTTCGAGTATCATTCCCCTAATCTTCCTTTCGTGGTACATGTGGAGGGTTTGTTGGTAGCAAGCGGAGCGGATGACGGTCGTTTCGTGGGCCTCTTCGAGTAGGTCGGCCGTGTCTTGTTGAGCCTCCATGGCTCGGTCGTAGTCGAAAGCCTTCACTCTTGGTGCGCCATGGTTGAGGTCGGAGGGCAACACTGCCTCAGCCCCATAGGCCTGGAAGAAGGGTGTGAATCCTGTGGATCAGTTTGGGGTCATTCTTAGGCTCCAGAGGATCGCTGGAACCTCTGCTACCCAACGCCCAGCATACTTATTGAGTCGGTTGAAGATGCGTGACTTGAGTCCTTGGAGGACCATGCCATTGGCACGTTTGACCTGACTGTTAGTTCATGGATGTCCGACCGAAGCCTAGTCAATCCTGATTCCGTATCCGTCGCTAAAGTCTAGGAACTTTTTTCCGGTGAAGTTAGTCCTGTGGTCAATGATGATACAGTTAGGAACACCGAACCGGTAGATGATGTCGAGGAAGAATTTGACTGCCTCCTCTGACTGGATGTTGGTGATGGGTTTGGCCTCTATCCACTTGGTGAATTTGTCGACTGCTACGAGTAGATGAGTGAAACTACCTAGGGCCTTTTTGAGGGGTCCTACCATGTCGAGGCCCCAGACCGTGAATGGCTAGGTGATGGGGATGGTTTGGAGCTCCTGTGCCGGCAAATGGGTTTGCCGAGAATAGAACTGGCATCCTTCACACCTGCGGACGACCTCCTCTACATCTCGTAGTGCGGTTGGCCAGTAAAAACCGTGGCGGAAGAATTTTCTGACTAGCGACCTTGGGGCTGCGTGATGCCTGCAAATGCTGGCATGGACCTCGAGGAGGAGCTGCCTCCCCTGGTCGGTGGGGATACACCTCATGAGTACTCCTGATGGGCTCTGTTTATAGAGCTCATTACCAAGCGCGATGAAGGTCTTTGCGCGTTGAGCGATTTGTCGGGCTTTAGTCCTTTCGGGTGGGAGAACCTCCTCGAGGAGGTAGGCGAGTAGCGGTACTCGCCAGTCGGTTTGATCGAGTGTCAGTACGGCGATGTTTGCGGGTGACATAGAGGTACTAGGGTCAAAGTCCCTGGGCGCTGGCTGGGCATCGGGGTCAGAGCCCTCGAGCGTCGGCGGGGCATCGAGGTGTGTCTAGGTTGGACCTTCTAGGATGCGGATGGATGGCTCATGGACGTTGTTGATGAAGACCCCGCTTGGGGATGGATCTCGCCTGGCGGCCAATTTTGTGAGAAAATCAGTGGCATCGTTGTCCCTTCGAGGGACATGATGAAGTTCGATCCCCTGGAATTTGTCCTCGAGCTTGTGCACCTCTTGACAGTATGCTGTCATGAGGGGGATTTTGCAGGAGGACTCCTTCATGACCTGATCAACGACTAGTTCTGAGTCACCACGGACGTAGAGTCGCGTAGCTTCGAGCTCAACGATGATGTGGAGCCCATTGATAAGGGTCTCGTATTCCATGGCATTGTTTGAAGCTGAGAAGTGGAGGCGGATGGTGTAGTGGAGGCTACTCCCATCCGGGGAGATCAGAACCACTTCGGCCCCTGAGCCGGGCACCATCACGGACCCATCGAAGTACATTGTCCAGTACTCATGGGTGATGTCCGGGGTCGGCAGCTGGACCTCCATCCATTCGGCGACAAAATCCGTGAGAGCCTGAGACTTAATAGCGGTGTGGGGGCAATATCTGATGTCATGGCCCATGAGCTCAAGTGCCCACTTGGAGATTCGTCCCATGGTGTCGCGGTTGCGGATGATGTCTCCAAGCGGGTATGAAGTGACGACTGTGACTTCATGGTCGGTGAAGTAGTGTAGGAGCTTCCTGGTCGCCATTAGTACAACGTATAGGAGTTTTTGCACTGGAGGGTACTAGACCTTGGGGTCGGTAAGTACTTCTCTGACGAAGTATATGGGTCACTGTACCTTGAGCTGGTGTCCCGGTTCCTCCCTCTCGATGACCAGGGCGGCGCTCACCACGTGGTTACTTGCCGCAACATAGAGGAGGAGGGGTTCTCCCTGTTCGGGAGCGACGAGGATTGGGGCCGATGTCAGGGACGTTTTGAGGCTTTTGAGAGCCTGCTAGGCTTCCTCAGTCCAGACGAAGGCGTCCATCTTTTTGAGAAGCTTGTAGAGTGGCATCCCCCTTTCACCGAGCCAGGAGATGAAGCGGCTTAGGGCAGCCAGGCAGCCGGTGAGCCTCTACACACCCTTGACGTTGCGTATAGGACCCATATTGGAGATGGCTGCAATCTTTTCAGGGTTGGCCTCGATGCCATGCTCAGATACGATGTATCTGAGCAGCTTCCCATTCGAAACCCTAAAAACACATTTTTCGGGATTTAGCTTGATGTTGAACCGTCGGAGGTTCGTGAACGTTGCGGCTAAGTTTGCGATCAGATCGCATGCTCGAGCCGTTTTGACCACTATGTCATCAACATAGACGATGATTGTTGGTTTCAGTCGTTCGGCCTAATCAGGCTGATTAGGCGGGTCGATTTGGTCAGTGAAGCATTGCTGCATGCACCTTTGGTAGGTGGCACCAGCGTTCTTCAAGCCAAAGGGTATGGTTACATAACAGTACGAACCATACGGGGTGATGAACGAGGTTGCAAGTTGATCGAACTCTTTCATCGTGATCTGGTGATAGCCTGAGTAGGCATCCAGAAAGGAGAGGATCTCGCAACCCGAAGTGGAGGCAATTATCTGGTCTATTGAAAGGACCTTGATGTCACCTAGGAGGCCTAGAGGGGGGGTGAATAGGCCTGTAAAAATTCAACTCGAAACTCTGTTAGAACAGAGGGCGGCACTGCCGCTCTTCAAAAATAAAGCAGACAGCATTGAGATTTCATGGATAGTAACCTGACCCTCTTAGCTGCTTAATCCTGTAACAGAAAGACAAAATCTAGTTCGAAGACTAGATACCATAGAAATCTTACACAAGAAAGGATCGAGCTACCAAACCCTAACAATCAGCTAGCAAAGAGCTGAACCAGCAAGAATACAAAGTGAACCACGCAAGACACAAAATTTATCCCAAGGTTCAGCTCGCCACCAAGGCTTGTCTAAGTCCACGTTGTTGAGGCATCCACAAAAGGATTGGCTTGCCACCAAGGCTTGCCTTGCCCTCGTTCTCAAATCAAGAGAATGAACTCTTAAAGTGAGGGGTAATTTCTTTGCTGCAGGATGAGGTTACAAACCTCCCAAGGCTGCCACACGAGTTGGCAAGCACAAGGGCAACGCCTAGCTAGCTAGGAGCAAGCTCCAAGAGTAACAAACCCTAGAACCATCGGCCAAACATGAACCAAATGCTCTTAGACTTTGGGAATTAGTGGATCTTCTCTCCTAATCGAGTTTTGCTGCCTTTCTCTCAAGTTTTGATGGTGGGAATCAAGGATTTGCTTGAGGGATGAAGGAGCAACAATGGAGGAGAGAGATGAGCTTTGGTTCTATTTTGTTTCGAGCAGAATGACTTAGTGAAGAAGATGACCATTGTGGGCTAGATCTAAGGGTATAAATACCCCTTGAGCCCAACGGTCGTTTATGGGCGGCACTGCCGCCCTAGCCAAAACAGGTAGAATCTGGAGATTTTTGGCTGGCTGCTTTGGCTAGGTAAGAGGATATAGATCTGTAGTTTTGAGCATCTGGTTGCACAGTTGATCAACTGTACTAGAATCCCTCTTTATAGTACGGCTTTTCCTAAACTCAAATTCAAAGCACAAAAGAATGTAAATGTCTTTGAGCTGGTTGCTACTTCATTCGGCAATTGAAAACTTCTATTATCGAATATGTTTTCCACATTCTCATTATACCTTGATTATGTGACTTGAACCATTTCCATACATATGAGTTCACCTTTATGGCTTCAAGTCACTTCCACTAATGATTTGATCCTCAACACAATATGACTCATCATAGCTTGATTAGTACCTCGACTCAATGCAAGTACTCTCTTCTTTACCTTAGCCATGGTACCTCGGTTGCCAAGCCGTCGCTTGCCCTTCACCTTCGCTTAGTACCTCGAAGCCCTTTCCTTGCTATCTTCACCCTATCAAGCCATACTTAAGTCACATTATATTAAGCATCCATTGAAAAACATTTCTTTAATATTTTGATCCTTGCTTGAATACTTTCTAGATATGAATTTTGAGATCAATCAAGCTTCAGTTTGTCTCACATAGAGACATACATGGATCAACATCAATATGGTCAAGCTAATTCACGATTCCTTATTCTCTTCTCATTTTGGCTTAACATTCCAATTGATCTTTCATATATTCATCCATGTAAGTAAACCAATGTAGAGACCGACTTATATCCACTATACATTGTCATTTACCAAGTATGTTTGCTTTCACATGATACTATGATATCCCACAACATAGAAGCCATTTCATTGATTCCATTTGCATTGTTGTCTTTTGCTTGAACTAGATTGCTTCCAAAAACTTCCAATACAACAATACACAGTTTGGCATTCACTTTAACACAATGTGGCATATCATCAAATTTGCCTACTAGTTGAACCTTGTATATACTTGTTAATACACAACCCACAAGTATATGCAATAGACTTATTTTCCTGTTCAACACTTAGCAAACTTATTAGACCTTTAATTGTGTTATCATTCAATTTACCAAAACCCACTAAAGGGCTAGATGCACTTACAATCTCTCCCTTTTTGGTGATTGATGACAACACAACTAAAGCTTACAAGAGATTGATAAACATTAAGATTTTGAATCCTATTATATAGTGAGCTCCCCCAAAATGTGTGCATTGAAGGAATTCAAATTTTGGCCTCAAATACCAAATGCACATATTTAAGATGAAGTGTGGGAACTCCCCTATATCTTAGCATCCATGGGGTGCAAGGTGTAACATGATAACCATGATGCTCATGACAGTTCATGCACTCAAAGATTGCTGACCAGTAGAGGGCGGCACTACCGCACCTAGAGAGCGGCACTGCCGCACCTGCCTGACCAGCACAGGAGAAAACAAGCATCACACAAGGCATGAATGCCACACACTAGCATAAATGGTCCTTATCAAGAGCATCAATTTAAACTATCCGTGCACACACCATAATATTTTTTTTGTTATTAAACCTTATATGTATGCCTCTCCTTTACCCCTTTCCATCCTCATATCAATCTCTCTCCTCTTACATTCTCCCCCAATATTTCTCCGCCTTTGGCATTAATCTCCAAAAAGGATCTCTCCACCAAAAGGAAGAAATGATGGTCCAAAATTAGCAGAAAACGGCCCTAGTTTTTAGAGAGCGGCCCTGCCGACCTCAGTGGGCGGCAGTGCCGCCCTACCTTGCTGATTCCAAATCCAGCAAAGCTTCCTGTGTCATTTTCAAAATTCTTTTTCTTGATAAAACCTGCTTGCAGCTGTCTCTAACTCATCATCTTTTACAGTTTCTTATCAAGTCTCGTTTAATTGCATAGATGGACCGAGCAAGAAGAAACGATGGTCGACACATGAGGGCAAGAGTAGGTAAAAGTTTAGCATATGGGATTTCTCACCTATTTTCTACCAAACAAAGTATGCAACTTTTAGGTCAAGATTCTTGAGAGGTTAGCATATTTGGCTCATACCTCACTTAGATGACAGTATAACATGAGACAAACTCATGCCATCACTACAAGAGGTATCAACCAAATATCTAAAGAATTCTCTAATCGCCACCACAAGAACAAACTTATGGTGTGACTCAAAAATTGCATACACATGCACACACTAGCATGTAAAGGCCTAGATGCACAAAGGTAATACATGAGTTCATGGAGCTATATACCTTTGTTCTAAGCCTCATAATCTCCACCATGAAGATGATTTCAATACTTGGATTTAGTGCTTTGATGGGACTAGTACTTCTTTATGCAAGATAATTTCATTTGTGCCGATCTCTCATCATCATCATCTTCAAGGAGATATCATAAACTTGTGCTTGATATCAATTGAAAGTCCATTGCTAGCTCTTGTTGTCATATTGAGATATCAGCTGAAGACATATTTCTGGATATACCAAGTTAAAGATTATCAATCAATACCAATTGAAATATGATCTTCATAATTTTGACACCAATTGAGAGTCTTCACAAGGCTTTGTAATGTTTTGCTCGTCAACAGCTAGACCAGGGGCCGTGGGATGAGTATATATACACCCAAAACCAAAACTAGCAATTGGAGTTCAAAAACTAGCCATCAAGACCTGTACAGGTGCGGCACTGCCGCCCTTATGCGTGGCACTGCCGTAGCTCTCAGAAATAGCATAGGTCACCTCACGGAAAACGCCATATCTCTTTACTCTGAACTCTGTTTTAGTGATCTTGGACTTTCTAGAAAGCTTGTTTCGAGAGCTATCCAGCCCAACCAAGAGAAATCTCAAGATCAACAAGTGCAAGTGTTGTTCTATTGAAAGGATCTTCACCAGTTGATGCCAATTGGAATGAACGCCCATATCTCATAATGTCATCTTGGTGGTGCAATTTGGATTGAATTAATGTAGCATACCCATGAGAAACTCATTCTCAGCAAGAGACTACACAAATTCACTAGAAGAAAAGGTTAGTCTTAAAAGACACAAGGCATAGGATGGGCTTGTGGCAGAACCGCCTAATTTAATGCCTCACAGGAGTGCTAGTCTTCCATTAGACACTAAGCACTCGAGGGAGAACATTAAATTACTTGGTTCCATCGGGCACACCCCAGGGGAGAACCTGAATATCCATATTTTTGCCATCAGGATCACAAATGAGAGAATAAAGCTTACATCATTCTGAACCATTTCTTACATCACTTTTAATACAACATCAGAGTATAATATTTATTGATATAACAACGGAATGAAATCATATTATCAGAGTTATGAATAATTTAATTGAACAGCGGAATCTAAACATGTGAACAGAGTTACAGCAGAAATAAACATCTATTAATGACATGATAAAATATTGATATATACACTACTGACAACAGATTATGAAACTTTCATTTATAAAAGCATTTGGTGAGAGTTATAAATAGCAACTACGATCGCAGCGTAAAGGAAATCCTCTCTGAGCCCACCTAGGAGGAATCCTCACACAAAGGTCATCTTTGGTATCCACCTGTTACCTGCAACATGGGGAATAAAATCCTGAGTACTCAATTGTACTCAGCAAGACTTATCCGATAGGAGAAAAGAAAAGACTCCAAGGATATGCAAGGCTATCTGGCTTGTGGGTTTATTGCATTGCATGAAGCATTACTAAGCTGTGCGTCCTTACATTCGATTTTTATTAATAGTCCATTGGTTTATTAACTAACCATTCTATGTAAGCACCTGTGCTACTTTCAAGCAGGTGGTAAGCAATCAGATTTCTTGTTCCATCTTCCATTCTTTAGTTCTTACTACGATGCTAAACCGTAGACAAGCTGTACCGGATCTCTCGGCGATTCGTGAATCAATGCCCCCAGCTAGGTACCCCTGAAAACACACACCCCGCTTGTACCCCAGGCACAAGTAGGACCAACCTGTCACTCTCTTGTCCCGGGTGTCCAGGTCCCTGTCCAAACTGGGACTCTAAGCCCCCGCCCCTGAGTCCTGGACTCAGTGCAGTGCAAGGACCTCCTCCACCAAAAACAAACCCTGACAGTCAGTTTGAAAAGAGCCAGATCTGCAACAAGAGAGCAATAAGTCTTCCAAGCGCCCATACACAAGTATATGCTCAGGATAATAAGTCTATGACTCGCCTAGAGTCTTATACAACGATCGGTCCTTAACCGACCAGACAGAGAAAAACAGTGTAACCAGGCTATGCCCTGTGTCCACGGTGACACAACTCCTTACACTCACCAATACCCAAACCATATCCCTGCCCAGTTCACCATTTTCCTTTCCACCATTTATATTTTTCAAGTGATAGTAATATATTTCCTATCTCTCGTGAGTGACAGGCAATCACTCGACTTCTACCGAAGTCCTGTAGCATAGTATTCTACACGATCCTGTCATACTAGTAAGACTCATTGGATTCAAGATATATATGCAAGTGGGTTTCATTCAACTCCTTAAAACTTAATGCACAAATATAATTTAAACTGTAGAAACTAGGGGTTATGCACAGGGGCTTGCCTGGTTAAGATATATATTAAAGTTAGTATTTGCATCTTCAGATCATCCACCAGCAACTGAATGACAAGCCCATCACATCCTCTCCTAGAGAGAATACCATTACACCATCTTCAGATTTCCAATCATCCTTCGATTTATCCGTTGATCCATCATCGTACCTATATGATATGCAATGCGATGCAGTGCAAGGACGTAATTAATCAATTGTAACTGTGATTCATAAAATACGATTTACGCCGCTCACGTTAACGAGCTAGATCTAACGACGACCAGTACTTAGGCTATATATCAATGTTATCGAATAAGACGTTATTTCCCAACAATTATTTTAGTTATACAAACACAAGTTGTTTCTTTATTTCATTCTATCGATTTAATCGTTATTCGAAATAGAGCATCATTATCTACTGAGCAAACTAATTATTATTGAGCTACAAAAATTACAGCGAGTAGATAATAATATTAGTAGTTTACTGTCAAATTTTTAGAGTCAACGCTATTACCGATTTATCCTAGAAATTCCTACAAGTTCATCTTTTAATAATATTAAGCATTTTAAAATACTTATATAGCTCCCAAAAATATTGCCAAACTTTGTGAATAAAATATACTAACAGATAGAGCACAATTTTATAAACTCAACAAAACTAGTTCGGCATTTTTATGATTTTTCTGTGATTTTCTACGAATTTTACAAGTTATTTCATCAACTAAATTGACAAATGCCTTAGAAATCTAAAAGGGGCCAGCAACTAATTATTTGGCCCAACTCAGAAATCCGCGCACACGCGGCCCAGGCGACTGAGCGGCGAGCCACACAAGGAAGCAGTAAGCGGCCTAGCGCGCGGACTACAGCGACCGGCCCAGCGCAGGCAGCGACCCAATCGTGGGTGAACAGGCCCAGGCACAAGGCAGCCCCACAACCGTCCGCGCGGGGCACGGCTACGCGCAGGAGGCCGGCCTAGCAACGGCCCACGCGCGGTGATGATTTTTGCAGAAAAGGACTCGGTTACTTAGATAAACATGCGACCGCAACCCGCCCTATTCCCACAGACCTAGGCTTTGCACAAAGGTCCCTGAAGCATATCACCTTCACAATGGAGCAGTCCCTGCCGCCCTGCGCGTGACGGCGTGGCTCCAGCCAGCACACGGCTACGGCGTCGAACACCAGGGACCCAAGCTGGCCCAACTACGGGGTCAACCACCGTCTACGACCCAGCCAATGATGCTTGGAAGCGGTGGAGCACGGGGAGGCACCCTAGGGTCCTCTACAGCAGCAGGCGGTGGTTTGCGGTGATGGCGCGGCTATTCCGACGAGCTAGCGCATTGATGAGAGCAACGGGGAGGTGAGGGAGCAGCAAGATCTTACCCCGAAACAAGCCATGCATCCGGTTGAGATGGGGAAGGTCCTGAGGATCCCGGCCACGTGCGCCCGCATGATACAGCGGTGCTCCAAGCGCGGCATCGGTGTGCCACCGCATCACCAATGACGTCCCTGACCAGAATGATGTAAGCACCAGCTGAATAAGATCGAGGCGAGCTCAGGAGCACGAGTAATTGAACTGCCACCCATTCTACGGCCTTACCTCCCCGATTCACTGATGCGGCGGTGTAAATGGCCGGTGGCAAGTATCGCACCAAATTCGTCCATGCCAAGGCATCGCATGGCCTCGCTAGAACCTGCCTAGCAAGGCGACTTCCTAAACTATCTCCTAGAGTAGTGAATTGTGTTATGAAGCTCGGCCTGGCGAGTACGAGGGAGGAAAGGGGTGGCGGCTCTATGCATGGCGTAGACGGGGAAGTTCACACGAGCGAGCCGCACGGATAAAGCGGTACCGATCATTCGTGGCAACACAAGCACATGCTCACAGTTGACCGAACACAGGAGGGCGCTTGGTGGAAAGTGCTCGGCTTGGCGTGGCCAGACCCGAGTGGGGCTCACCGACGTCTGCTTGCGGGGATAGGGTGAGGCCGGGCGGTGTCCCATCACCCCTATGATTAGGTCAATGACCAAGCATGTCAGCAGTGCCAAGCATCCAAAGCCACTACACGGTAGTGAATCGAGTGGTCGAGCGAGCGCCACGATGGCCACGCAGCGACAACTGCAAACTCGCCTCGGCCCTGCATGTAGCACATCGGCACGGTGTAGCCTAGTTTGCAAGAGGACAAGGCGAGATGAGAGGCACGCAATGACGTCGGCCCGACCGGCGGCACATGCACGCGCTGTCCTGCAAGGAGGGGCCACGACCGGCCATGGCCGAGCCCGGCGCCAGCGGTCAGCGGCGCGCACACAACAGCGAAGGTCAGGACAACACGGAGGCCAGGACGATGCGAGGCTAAGGTGCTATGCGGCCCCGAAAGATGTGTGAGATGGCCCACAGCACAACGCGGCCACAGCTTACGGCTGGCGCCAGCAGCGCCAGCACGCGTGGTGACTATGAACATGGAGCCAAACGGTGGCGCCAGCACGCGTGGTGACCGTGAACATGGAGCCAAACGGCCAAACGTAGTACTTGCATGACTTTTGAAGCGAGCAAATACGCGAACCTAGCTCGGTTGAGGCCAACCCAATTCGACAGGGCTCAAGTGGGTACTAAGGGCTATCACGAGGAGCATCAAATGCAAACTTAGACAATTTACCGAGAAAGATAGAGACACGCCAAAATGGGTTCGTCAAGCAGTGCGCCTGGTCATGAACTATGACCAGAACCAGCCCAACAGCACATTCTATGGAAGTTTGAGCAATTTTTACAATACCAACCCAAATTCAAATTAGCCCATGAGCTACCCCATACTAAGGTACTCACTATGATGCAACTAACGGTGCAAGAACATAGATCTAGTGTTTAAGACTTTTAATCAAAATTTAAATGCCAAAACGGCGTGGTCATTAGGCAATATGACTTGGTCATTTTAGTTCTAGAAGCTGAAATTAAATGCCAAATTCAAACCTTGAGCTATCAAATATACAAATAACATTTATTTACTGAAACAAAAGTTGCATGTCCATCTACTCGACTTACACTTTGAATTTTATTTAAGTACTATATACCCATTGTATTTTATTTCTGTTCATATAAATTGTTCTTCGTGTTAAACGATTAAAACTACCTATTCTATTTTTCTCATTTGGATTTCACTTAACATGTTCACGCACTAAGTAACTAACTTATGATATTTATTTGATTCCTTCAACCACAAAATGAATCGCATAAAATTGGTTTATCATCTCATGTGAGTTTAAAATTTTAAAACATGAGAGCTTGGTTAATTAATTTCTTTTAGGCCTAAATCATTGTGCTAAATGAGCTCGTAACACTGGGGTGTTACAACCAACCCCCCTTAAAAAGAATCTCATCCTGAGATTCGAAGCTAGAACCAGAAAAGGGGAAACACGATTACATTCCATAGATCAGGGATTACATGAAAGATTACACGACTTCGAATATTAAACCACACGGGGATCTACGGATACATGGTTAAGAGCAACCCGGTACAATCGAGACCTAACTCCAGAAGTCGAGATAGATGAGGACAATGGAGAAACAACAAGAAGATGATTATCCAAAACATGGCATAGCACCATATGGTCTAGAAATAGGACTCTCGAAACTCAAACATCGTGAACCCTAAGACCAACTAACCAAAAGGGAACTCGAACTTCTTTGAAGAACAAAATCCTTTCTCCTCCTCAGATTACACCATCACCTTAGACTGACGAGCCTAACTCCATGAGTGACAACTGGATCTCGTAGCTCTACTCCGAATGCAAGGGAATGGGAAGAAGAAGAAGAAGAGCAAGGACCAAGGGTATTTAAAGGGGCAAACAGAGATGGGAAGCAACACACCGGAAGCGGATGCGGCGGGGATGGGATACATAGACGATTCATGTTGCACTCACTGCATAAGCGAGCAGATGGGAAATAAGGGAGAGAAAATAGGAAGGTACGCTCGACGAGGAAGGCGTGCGAGCGGTCGTGTCCACAAAAAGAAGACCGAAGGGAAGGGAAAATGGGGGGGGGTCCGGTACGGGGAATGATGGTGCGGGGTAGAGAGCCGACCGGACGCCAGGAAAAGGAAAAGCGCACAGTGCACAAGGACAGCGAGTGCGGCACGATGCTGCGGCCATGCAAAAACAGGGAGCTAAGGGCCCGATATAGACAGCATTCGTAGGGCATGCAACGAAATGACCTAGCATACATAGCGCGGTCAACTAAACATAGGCTTGAGACATGACATCCACTCAGACTTTTACAACTACCCACGGCTAACCTTCCTTACTACTCTTCTTTTTCTTTCCTTTACTCGACCACATCTGGCTTTCAAGTAGACTGAGACCATGTCATACTTTCTTCCTCCAAAACCACCTCTTGTTTACCTTGAGAGAACACTTCTGCATCAACCCATTATGGATTTCCCATTTGAACACCCGAATATTTCCAAGAAAAATATTTTTGTAGCAAAAGCAGTTCGGCGGGGTAACTTGGTAAAGGTGCTTGGTTAACATCCTCGATACCAGCACGTGCCGAGCAGCGTCACCATGTGGAAGCTATTCCATAGGGAGCCCTCGGTGTCGTCGTGGCACCAGAAGCTATTAACCAGGCAACTACTACCAACTTACATGCCATGAAGGCGGTGGGGTCATAGACCACAGAGTAAGGGGAGTATTGCAAGGGAAAATTCAAACACCAAAGGTTCCCTTCACAACAAGGGACAAGGAATTCAAATCCAACAACGGATTTGTTTTAAAGAGATTCAAGTGTTCTGCTGAGGCATCCACAATTAGTCGATACAGTGTCCAATAACATCCAATCACGGCTGATCTGCTGGCATCTGAATGGCAACTTTTCTTGCAACCCGCTTAATATCGCCCTTGAAAACTTTAAGCATGTCTAACGAAATTAAGGTAGATGAACGCAATATACACAGCGAACTAAATAAAACGCATGTTCCAACGGTCTTATACGGGTACAACATACAGGCATTCAGGCTCCCATGCATGATACTACATTCACCTTCCCTACTAGCGGACGATCTCAACAACTACGGACGAACAACATGGCAAGAGTACAATACCGGAGGACAACAATGAAAAACACTACGACTATGGGTACAACATCCCAAGGCAACTAATCTACATCCTCATGGGGCAATGGCTGAGCGAGAGGAATCAAGGGTTCTTCTTCTGACACTTCCGAGGGTGGAGGTGCGGGCGGTGCTGCAACACTGATCCTTCTTCTTTTTGACAGGTGGATAGGGATCCCTTCCAAGATCAGGGCATCCTACCTTTCAGCAGCCAACGTCCTCCGTTCGGCCCTGGTGACAAGATAGGCCACCCGAAGCTAATGGACATGCCGATCTTTAGCCTCCTTCAGGGCTTCCGACATGGCAGTCTCCTGGCTCTCAGCAGCTGCAGCGCTGGCATGCGCTTCGGCGAGCTACACCTAGAGCATCCAGTTGAAGACCTCGGCTTCCTCGGCACGCCAAAGACACGCCCCCAGTTCCAAGGATTGATGATCGTACTGCTCATCTAAAGCAAGTAGGTACGTGGTTAAGTGCACCATGGTGGGACTGTCCTCATGCGCATCCCGCCCTTGCAAAGCCTCCATATGAGCCCTCCATGACCGTCGGTTCCTATCCAAAGGTGGAAAGAACCGCATGGGGGTACGAGCAATGGGCTCCTCATAGATCTGGCAGAGGTATCGCAAGGCTTTGCAGGCCATAACTTGGTAGGTGTCGGTGAAGCTAAACCCGATGGTGGTCACACTCTAGGCTTCAGTGAGGTCGGGGAACTCTTCACTCTTCCTGATGTAGATGGTAACCTCACATCGCTCGGTGCCATGTTCCTCATACTCAGGATGACCTTTGACTCCGAGCTTTTGTAGGGTGGCATGCAGGATTCTAGGAAAACCCTCAACGTTCAGGCAATAGGTACTAACCTAGGCTCCTGCCATCTCTGGCGGTGGTTGCAAGGAAGGCTGAGCGAAAAGAAAGGTTGGCTCAAAGGAAAAGCTAAGCGAGCTAAGGTGCGCCGAGTGGTGATACCAATAGCTAAGTCAGGCTCTGCTTATAAAGGCGGAGTGCTCAGTCGTCCTGGCATGGTCCACCAGGGATCCCGTGCGAGATCACTACGATGGATCGACCAAATTCCACGCGTTCGAGGCGAGCGACGTGCGATGCCATTACTGACTAGTACGACTGTAGGGCAAGGGTTTGACAAGAGCATAGAAAAGGGGTACGGAGAGACGTGGGTCATGACCGGCGCGGACCACGGGTGAATGCAAAACACAAAGCCATAGTGTAGACCTACTCTAGAACAGGAACAAGTCTGTCGTGCACAATACGACATGCGTGACACCTATCGAGGGCATGTCTATAAGCAATACGAGCGCTACAATGCACAAACAGGATATGCATGAATGCACATCCTATACGTCCTTTCACTGTTGCCAACATATAGGGCAACTGTTCTCAAATTTTTGGCATATCGTTCTCTCCCTGTAACTAGTCGATACTATTGGACTATGCTCGAGTCAGTGTACCTATAGAAACTTGATTAAGCCTACCTAAGTCAGCAGAGTGCCATCTATCCTGGATACATAACCATAGTAATAGGGCTACTTACATAACTTCGCGTGCAAACGTCCTAACTTTTTGCAAAAATAGGTAGTCAAATTTTAATTTAGAAAAGGATTTGGAAGCTTTATTTCCTCATTTATGCTCTGATACCACCTGTGGCAGAACCGCCTAATCTAATGCCTCATAGGAGTGCTTATCTTCCATTAGACACTAAGCACTCGAGGGAGAACACTAAATTACTCGGTTCCATCAGGAACACCCCAGAGGAGAACCCGAATATCCACATTTTTGCCATCAGGATCACAAATGAGAGAATAAAGCTTACATAATTCTGAACCATTTCTTACATCACTTTTAATACAACATCAGAGTATAATATTTATCGATATAACAGCAGAATGAAATCATATTATCAGAGTTATGAATAATTTAATTGGACAGCGGAATTTAAACATGTGAACAGAGTTACAACGGAAATAAACATCTATTAATGACATGCTAAAGTATTGATATATACACTACGACAACAGATTATGAAACTTTCATTTATAAAAGCATTTGGTGAGAGTTATAAATAGCAACTACGATCGCAGCGTAAAGGAAATCCTCTCTGAGCCCACCAGGAGGAATCTGCACACAAAGGTCAGCTTTGGCATCCACCTGTTACCTGCAACAGGGGGAATAAAACCCTGAGTACTCAATTGTACTCAGCAAGACTTATCCAACAGGAGAAAAGAAAAGACTCCAAGGATATGCAAGGCTATCTGGCTTGTGGGTTTATTGCATTGCAGGAAGCATTACTAAGCGTGCGTCCTTACATTCAATTTTTATTAATAGTCACATTGATTTATTAACTAACCATTCTATGTAAGCACCTGTGCTACTTTTAAGCAGGTGGTAAGCAATCAGATTTCCTGTTCCATCTTCCATTCTTCAGTTCTTACTACGATGCTAAACCATAGACAAGACGTACCGGATCTCCCAGCGATTCGCGAATCAATGCCCCCAGTTGGGTACCCCAAAAACACACGCCCTGCTTGTACCCCAGGCACAAGCAGGACCAACCCATCACTGTCTTGTCCCGGGTGTCTAGGTCGCCATCCAAACTGGGACTCCAAGCCCCCGCCCCTGAGTCCTGGACTCAGTGCGGTGCAAGGACCTCCTCCACCAAAAACAAACCCTGACAGTCGGTCCAGAAAAGCCAGATCTACGACAAGAGAGCAACAAGTCTTCCAAGTGCCCATACACAAGTATATGCTCGGGATAATAAGTCTGTGACCTACCTAGAGTCTTATGCAAGAATCGGTCCTTAACCGACCAGACTAGGGAAAAACAGTGTAACCAAGCTATGCCCCGTGTCCACGGCGACACAACTCCTTACACTCACCAATACCCAAACCATATCCTTGCCCGGTCACCATTTTTCCTTTCCACCATTTATATTTTCCAAGTGATAGTAATATATTTCCTATCTCTCAGAGTGTCAGGCAATCACTCGACTTCTACCGGAGTCCTGTAGCTTAGCATTCTACACGATCCTATCATACTAGTAAGACTCATAGGAATAAAGATATATATGCAAGTGGGTTTCATTCAACTCCTTAAAACTTAATGCACAAATATAATTTAAACTACAGAAAGTAGGGGTTATGCACCAGGGGCTTGCCTGGGTAAGATATATATTAAAGTTAGTATTTGCATCTTCAGATCATCCACCAGCAACTGAATGACAAGCCCATCGCATCCACTCCTGGAGAGAATACCATTACACCATCTTCGGATTTCCAATCATCCTTCGATTTATCCGTTGATCCATCATCGTACCTATATGATATGCAATGCGATGCAGTGCAAGGACGTAATTAATCAATTACAACCGTGATTCGTAAAATATGATTTACACCGCTCACGTTGATGAGCTAGATCTAACGATGACCGTACTTAGGCTACATATACATGTTATCGAATAAGACGTTATTTTCCAACAATTATTTTAGTTATACAAACCCAAGTTGTTTCTTTATTTCATTCTATCGATTGAATCGTTATTCGAAATAGAGCATCATTATCTACCTAGCAAACTAATTATTATTGAGCTACAAAAATTATAGCGAGTAGATAATAATATTAGTAGTTTACTGTCAAATTTTTAGAGTCAATACTATTACCGATTTATCCCGGAAATTTCTACAAGTTCATCTTTTAACAATATTAAGCATTTGAAAATACTTATATAGCTCCCAAAAATATTGCCAAACTTTGTGAACAAAATATACTGATAGATAGAGCATAATTTTATAAACTCAACAAAACTAGTTCGGCATTTTTATGATTTTTCTGTGATTTTCTATGAATTTTACAAGTTATTTCATCAACTAAATTGACAAATGCCTTAGAAATCTAAAAGGGGCCAGCAACTAATTATTTGGCCCAACTCGGAAATCCGCGCACGCGCGGCCCAGGTGACTGAGCGGCGAGCCCACGCGCGGAAGCAGTAAGCGGCCCAGCACGCGGACTGCGGCGACCGGCCCAGCGCAGGCAGCGACCCAATCGCGGGCGAACGGCCTAGGCACAAGGCAGCCCCACAACCGTCCGCGCGGGGCGCGGATGCGCGCAGCAGGCCGGCCTAGCAACGGCCCAAGGCCAAGAGGCCCGCGCACGGTGATGATTTTTGCAGAAAAGGACTCGGTTACTCAGATAAACATGCGACCGCAACCCGCCCTATTCCCACAGACCCAGGCTTTGCACAAAGGTCCCTAAAGCATATCACCTTCGCAACGGAGCAGTCCCTGCCGCCCTGCGCGTGACGGCGTGGCTCCGACCGGCACACGGCTGCGGCGTCGAACACCAGGGACCCAAGCTGGCCCAACTATGGGGTCAACCACCGTCTACGACCCAGCCAATGATGCTTGGAAGCGGTGGAGCACGGGGAGGTGCCCTAGGGTCCTCTATAGCAGCAGGCGGTGGTTTGCGGTGATGGCGCGGCTGTTCCGACGAGCTAGCACGGTGACAAGAGCAACAGGGAGGTGAGGGAGCAGCAAGAGCTTACCCCGAAACAAGCTGCGCAGCCGGTTGAGATGGGGAAGGTCCAGAGGATCCTGGCCACGTGCGCCCGCGCGATACGGCGGTGCTTCGAGCGCGGCATCGGTGTGCCACCGCATCACCGATGAGGTCCCTGACCAGAATGATGTGAGCACCAGCTGAATAAGATCAAGTAGAGCTTAGGAGCACGAGTAATTGAACTGCCACCCATTCTTCGGCCGGACCTCCCTGATTCACCGATGCGGTGGCGTAAACGGCCGGCAGCAAGTATCGCACCAAATTTGTCCATGCCAAGGCATCGCATGGCCTCGCTAGAACCTGCCTAGCAAGGCGACTTCCTAAACTATCTCCCAGAGTAGGGAATTGTGTTGCGAAGCTCGGCCTGGTGAGTACGAGGGAGGAAAGGGGTGGCGGCTCTACGCACGGCATAGATGGGGAAGTTCACACGAGCGAGCCGCACGGATAAAGGTAGGGCGGTACCGATCGTTCGTGGCAACACGAGCACATGCTCATAGTTGACCGGACATAGGAGGGTGCTTGGCAGAAAGTGCTCGGCTTGGCGTGGCCAGGCCCGAGCGGGGCTCACCGGCGTCTGCTTGCGGGGATAGGGCGAGGCAAGGCGGTGTCCCATCACCACTGTGATTAGGTCACTGACCAAGCATGTCAGCAGTGCCAAGCATCCAAAGCCGCTACACGGTAGTGAATCGAGTGGTGGAGCGAGCGCCATGATGGCCATGCAGCGACAACTGCAAACTCGCCTCGGCCCTGCATGCAGCACAGTGGCACGGTGTGGCCTGGTTTGCAAGAGGACAAGGCGAGATGAGAGGCACGCGATGACGTTGGCCTGATCGGCGGCACATGCGCACGCTATCCTAGAAGGAGGGGCCACGATCGGCCATGGCCAAGCTCGGCACCAGCGGTCAGCGGCGCGCACGCAACAACAGAGGTTAGGACAACGTGGAGGCCAGGACGATGCGAGGCTAAGGCACTGTGCGGCCCCGACCGACGCATGAGATGGCCCACAACACAGCGTGGCCACGGCCTGCGACTGGCGCCAGCAGCGCCAGCACGCGTGTTGACCGTGAACACAGAGCCAAACGGCCAAACGTAGTACTTGCACGACTTTTGAAGCGAGCAAATACACGAACCTAGCTCGGTTGAGGCAAACCCAATTCGACAGGGCTCAAGTGGGTACTAAGGGCTATCACGAGGAGCATCAAACGCAAACTTAGACAATTTACCGAGAAAGATAGAGACACGCCAAAATGGGTTCGTCAAGCAGTGCGCCTGGTCATGAACTGTGACCAGAACCAGCCCAACAGCACGTTCTATGGAAGTTTGAGCAATTTTTACAATACCAACCCAAATTCAAATCAGCCCATGAGCTACCCCATACTAAGGTACTCACTATGATGCAACTAACGGTGCAAGAACATAGATCTAGTGTTTAAGACTTTTAATCAAAATTTAAATGCCAAAACGGCGTGGTCATTAGGCAATATGACTTGGTCATTTTAGTTCTAGAAGCTGAAATCAAATGCCAAATTCAAACCTTGAGCTATCAAATATACTAATAACATTTATTTACCGAAACAAAAGTTGCATGTCCATCTACTCGACTTACACTTTGAATTTTATTTAAGTACTATATACCCATTGTATTTTATTTCTGTTCATATAAATTGTTCTTCGTGTTAAACGATTAAAACTACCTATTCTATTTTTCTCATTTGGATTTCACTTAACATGTTCACGCACTAAGTAACTAACTTACGATATTTATTTGATTCCTTCAACCACAAAACGAATCACATAAAATTGGTTTATCATCTCATGTGAGTTTAAAATTTTAAAACATGAGAGCTTGGTTAATTAATTTCTTTTAGGCCTAAATCGCTGTGCTAAATGAGCTCGTAACACCGGGGTGTTACAAGCTCCCCCTTAATATGTGCATCAAGTGCTTGAATTACTTGTGAAATGCACTAGAATCGGTTTAAGAGTCGAGGGGAGTTCATCCTATATCTTGGACAAAGCATTATAATTTTGCAACAACTGAAATTATGCCAAGGAAACATACCACCACCAAGGTAGATAGATCACCACACTTATTTTCATTGATATGACCATCATAAGTTAGACTTCAATGATTTGGATGGCTATAGTTCTCTCTTGTTGAAATGTGGTGAATTAGAGATTTTGTGATCATCCAAGATCCATATTAGTTTCCTAGTTCTTTCTTTACCTAAAGCAACTCACATAGAGAGCAAAGGTAAAATTCATGAAATTTGCAAGTTATGAACTAGGAGTTACCACTTTTTGTTGATAAGATCCTAGGAGATCAATGGGATGGATCATAAGCACTTGATGAGCACCTAGAGAGGAGAAATAGCAATGAAAGCCCACTCTTCAATTATTTTCTCCATCTCATCCAAATCTAGGTCCATTTAAAGGATTGGGACATTCAACATTTAAACCAGGAGCACTTGGTTTATAAAGACCGATACCTCCTAGAATAATTGTGAAACACCTAGAGAATCCAAAGGAACTACCCATCCTCCTTTTTCCATGTGTGGGACTGCACATCAAACACTTGAAAGAAACCAATAATCCCACAAGATATAGGCCAAGCTCCCCCTAAATTTGTGCATACAAGAGTACACAAAGTTCACTTAAGCACATTAACAATATGAGGTCAAGGGAGTGACTTGCACTATACTCCAACTGATTTGAACTCCTTGAAACTGCTTGTAATTCAATAGTCTCAGCTAATTACTTCTTGTTCCAACTAGTTTCAATCACTTGCTGCTGCTTGTACTCTAATTGCAACTTATTTGGACCCTTGTGTGAGTTCTTTTCTTTCATTGAAACTCCTTTAGACCAAATTTATATTTCTCATATTTACTGATTCTTCATGACCAACTTGAGAGCTAACTCAATCTTGTTGCCACAATGCAATCCAATTCCATTCAGTCAGTTTTCAGATTCTGTCATTCTCAGAAAGAAAAAAATCCATATCTCTCATACCACTAGCCCAATATGCATGAAATTTGGTAGAGATCTTCATCTATGAGTCCTCTAACTTCTCTAGAAAATTTAGCTCATTTGAACTCCATTTGGTCAGTGAAAATAATTTTCTACCAGAATTGCTCAAATCTAAAACTTCACTATTGAAGCTAACAGAAACCAACTCAAAACTGATTTTCTTCAAAACCAATCTTCATACCAATTGTACAGTAACAAGTACTAGATGTGTATATAGATGGCGAATGGGCCGGCATGGCCCGGCATGGCATGGGCCCGTGCCAGCACGGCCTGATAGCCAACGGGCCGACACGGCACGCCGTGCCTCCCGGGCCGTGCCTCACAGGCCCACGGGCCTTGCCTCCGGCCCAGGCACGACATTATGGGCCGATTTCCATGCCGGGCCAGCCCATGAGGTACGGCCATTTTGACAGGTCGTGCTAGCCCATGGCCCGCACACTGGAGGAGGTCGGCCGCTCGCTGGATCCGGTAGTTGCTCGCTAGATCCGGCTACCACCTCGATGGATCTGGCCAGTCTCCACCGTCGTCACATACAGGCACCGCCAGATGGAGGAGAGGAGAGAGGGCACCGCCAGAGACCTCCTTATGCCCGCCATAGCTGGATGCCTAGATCTGGCCTCCTCGCGCAGCGACGTCGCCGGATCTGGCGTCCCCGCGCCGTTCTGGCACCATAGGGAGGAGAAAGGGCACACGCCGCCGAAGGGAGAGAGACAGAGAGAGGGCACGCGTGGGCCGGCTGGGGCCAGCGCCACCGTGCTCCTAGGTCCACCTTGTCATTAGAGGGTGAAGGCCGGGCGCCACATCTCAGACACAAAGAGGGAGAGGGCCCGAGAGTGAGAGGGTCTGGCGTCGCATCTCAGAGACTGAGAGGGAGGGTTGGCCATGGCATCTGGGAGAGGAGGGAGGAGCCTCGAGTGGGGGCTGCCATGGGAGAGAGAGAAGTGAGGGAGAGGGAGCGGCAAGTGAGGGGCGTCAGGTGTGGTGCGGGGCGTCAGGTGCGGTGCATGGTGCGGGGCGTCGGGTGCGACTAAGGGGCCACTAGGTGGGCGAGCGGGGAGTCCCGCTAATGTATGCAGGGCGCGGGCGGTTGGTAGGCCGAGCCATCACCAGGCCATGTGCTCTATAGCGGGCCATGCCGTGCTGGCCCACGTGCCTGGGGTAAGGCCCAGGCACGGCCTGCCCCTCCGAGCCAGGCTAGCCCGGGCCCGCTAGCCTCCGTGCTGGGCCGTGCTCGTGTCAGGCCAAAAGGCTAGGCTTTGGGCTGGGCTGCTAGGCCTCAGGCTGCATGGCTAGGTATAGATGTGTATAGCATGCTCACAAAGTTTTAGATCAATTTATCAGTATTTAAATCTCCAAATCCATGCTTGAAGGCAGTCAACTCAGATTTGCAATTTTCTGGACAGATTTGATGATCGATGATTCTTCTTCTTTTCATGTCCAATCTTTGAGGTGATTTCAATTGAGAATACATACAAGATGTTATATCCATTCAGTCCTCTCATCAACACTCGTAATCTTGTGAATTCTTCCTGTATAGCTTATTCATATCAACCTCAAACTTGATTCAAGCGAAACTGAAACTTTTGATCTAAATGGCCTTTAGCAGCAACGTCTTTCTTTAGGTGAAGAATAACCTTTAAGCTTGTGAATTAAATTAGCACAACATCTTATTATTGATTTTCTATGGATAAGCTCAATCACAAGAAGACATTAGTAACACAAGCACAAGTTTTCCATTTAGTAACCATTTATATGTGGATGACAAGTGGGTTACCAAAATAGAGAAACCTCATAACATGGACTAAATCTCCCTTGATGCCTCATGCACATTCTTTTGAGTGGAATGGAAATGTAAATGTGCATGGTTGGTCATTTAAGTCCAAAGGGCAGATTTAAGCCATATTATGGTGAGTGGCTAACATAGACAAATCAAATCCAAATTAGCTAGAGAGAAAATACATTACATGGTTTTGGATTGATAGCCTTCATATAATAGCACACTCTATTTGAGAAACATATTCTCATTTAGTGAGACTACATAAATCACATAGAGAGAAAGATTAGTCTCACAACTCTAGCCATAGATTAAAGTCTCCTTTTATAAGTGCTCTAAGTATTTGAATTTCTCACATAACACTTTATTCATTTAAGAACTTGAGATTTTCACTCTATGTCTAGGTCATGGCAACAATAGTGTAATCAATTTGAACTATGCCAAGAGATACTCACAACCATTATAGCATGTAGATGCCCATAAGATGAGAATGAGAATTTGGCAATCTAACATATGACAAGATTCCATCAAGTAGGAAGTTCTCGACTTGTGAGTAATAAGTCCCTTTACTTGACTTAAGCTTGATTCTTTATTCTTGGCCATTTTGAAATCTACTTGTATCCTCCAATGTGTACCAAGATTCCAAATCCATCAAACCAACTCATAATGTGCACGAACATAAACTTGCTTCATCTTGTTTTTCTTGGTTTGAAGTCCACAAAGGAAAGTCAAGTCATCTATGTTGCTTGGTGTGGATGATCAATTCAATTTTGATCATGTTTCTATTCTATGACCAGCAACCAATGAATATCCTCAAGTGCTTCTATTATCCTACGTGGCTACACAAGACACAAAGGAGTTTAGTTTCAAATAAATTGCACTTGAGATTTTGATGTTACCACCCTTCTTGATTGTAATGGATGAGGTGGTCTTTTCATCTTCATCTTGAACATATGAAGGTTGCAGATTTGTCCATGAACTAGAGGGGAGTCAGCTGCTACTATATAGGAGGGACGGCACTGTCGCCCTTGGGTGTGGCACTGCCGCCCTGCTGATTTACAACAGGGGTGTGCTGCACCTCTACATCAGAGTTGTCAGCGAAATTTGGTACAGCAGCAACTTGAGGAGCTTCCATTTTTGTAGCATGTACTTCTTGTGGTCTTATATCACCAATGGCCATTTTCTTGATTGCTCCACAAGGTGGTTCCTCATTATCTACAACATGAATAAGATCTTGCTCTACTAGAGAGCCATTAAAAGCATCATATGGCAAATGATTCACTTAGACTTGAAGTACTCTAGCCACTCTTAATAATTCACAAACACACATATATTTGTGAACTATTAGAGACTACACACGTCAAGTGGCTAGTTAGCAAGGGTTAGGTACTAGTTACCGAGGTGAATATGAAGTTTGAAGTATTCCCATTGATTCATCTTCGGGTCAACCATATAAGAATATGCAATGTGAATTGATTGATAGCTTGAGTGAATATTTTCAATCAACTTGCTCAAGCACCCCGAAGCTTCATATCACCTTCAAGTACCTACAACACTTACTAAGCACAATTTGGTACCCAAACTATGTTGGGCCCATTATGGTTAGTCACACAAGACTTAGGCACCCAAATGGCCTGTGTGCTAGCACATGGTGAACCAATCACCTTTCTAGCACAAGTGTCATTTTTGGGCCTCCTAAGCATATTTAAATCAATTGATAAGTTGAGCTTAGAAGTGTTACCCATGTGACAATCCTTACTTAAATGTCCCTTTCCTTTGCAAGTGTAGCATAGGTAGTTCTTGTTCTTTCTAGCCTTCTCTTCTTGCACTTTGCTTGCTACCTTGCTAATGAACCTCTTTGTTGATGATGACAAGCCTTCACTTTTCTTATTAGGACATGAGCCAATTTCATGTCCCTTCTCATGACAACCATAACACTTCCTCTTGCTTCTTCTTGTCTTGCTCTTTGGAAGTGTGGCTTGATCATCGACCTTGTTGGAACACATAGAAGCATTGTGTCCCATGTCGGAGAACTTGACATGAGCCATCTTCTTCTTCTCTTGGATCTTGCTCACGTCCTTCTCTTCTTTCTTCAAGGGGCAATCTCTGACATGGTGACCGTCTTTCTTGCACTTGAAACAAGTGATGAGAGTCTTCTTTGATTGATGTTGCACCTTGATGGCCTTGGGAACTTTCCTATTCTATCCAGGTGCGGCACTGCCACCCTTGGGGTGCGGCACTGCTATAGTCTGTGCAGCTAGCTGAACTACTATATTCTAGGATAGATTGCACTTCTTTAAGTATCCCCTTCACTTTGCTATTGTTGGACTTGTAACCCTTTTGATAAGGCTTGATGCATGCATCGGTTGATCCCTTCTCAAGCTTCTTCACCATGTCTTCATGGTTATCTTGAGAAGGTTGAGCATTGCACTTGCCCTTCCATTGAATCAAGTCCCTTTTTAGCATTTCAACTTCTTCCTTGAGATGTTCATTTTCTTTTGCAATGGAATCATCACAAGTTTCTACAATTACATGCTCAACGGAAGGTTGGCTTGCTTGAGAGCAACACTTGTTAGCACATGATAAAATAGATGAAACTTGTGTATATGTGCATTTGTGAGTGTGAGGTTGGTATGATTTTACCGTTGTTACCACAACCTCATGAGCAACTTCTAGCATGAGATGAGACTCTATAAGCTTCTCATGAGAGCACAAAAGCCCATCATGACTTGCAAAGTCTTATTTTTGCTAGTAAGTCTTTCCAACTTGTCTTTGAACATATAATTCTGATCTTCTAATTGAGCAACACAAGATAGAGAGTTAATAGTATGAGTTTGCTCAATTGACAAGTTTTCATACCTTCGGACCAAGCTAGCATGAGAGCACTTAAGCTTTTCATGCTTTTTGGTCAACTTCTCCAAGCATTTGATCTTTTCAATGAGAAGCTCTTCTTGCTTGTAGAGATCTTTTTCTTGCTCTTGAATCTTCTCTATGAACTTGATCACTATCAACTTGTCTTTCTTGTTTAGACGTGCAAGGTGTTGATTGATCTCATCATCATCACTACCACTATCACTATCACCCTCACTCTCACTCTCACTTGCCACTTTCTTCTCTTTCTTTGCCATGAGACCGATATGTGAAGTGGTATAGAGAGTTGAGCTTCTTGGTAAGGTGGATTCATCATTTGGCTTCCACCGATCACAAGCTTCTTCTTCCTTCAAAATGTTAGTCTCACAAGAACTAAAGAAAGTAGGAGTACCACATGTAAAAATATTGTTCTCACCAACTATTTCATTACCATCCAATAAGTCATATGTTGGCGAGAAAGTGGATGTGGCATGATCAAATAGGCCTTTTGAGAGAATCACTTGAGGCTCATCATTTGTCGATGAAGTTGAGCATTCCTCAAGTGGTTTTTCCAATAAGAGGTTGCTCTCTTCACATTTGGAGTGCCATACATTTCCTTGAGCGTGGTCCAAATGATATGAGCATCACCAAGTGGTTCACCATCTCCAAATATGATAGCATCAAGTACATCTTCACTCAAAGCACTAAATAAGACATTAGCAGCTTGAGCATTGAGTTGTAAGCATTTCACTTCCTCTCTAGAAAGGTAGATCAAATCATCATGAGGAGGTGAAATACTCACATCTACAATCTGCTCTATTTGAGGACCCATGGTCCTAAAAACATCAAGCACACTAGCAGACCAAGATGTATAATTTGAGCCATCTAAAAGTAAAAGTTCTAGAGATACCTCCTTACTTGTCGACATCGTTCTCTCAAGGCGGTTAAGCTCGAAATTGAGAGCCAGGCTCTGATACCAATTGAAAGGACCTTGATGTCGCCTAGGAGGCCTAGAGGGGGGGTGAATAGGCCTATAAAAATTCAACTCAAAACTCTGTTAGAATAGAGGGCGGCACTATCGGCCTTATAGGGCGGCACTACCGCTCTTCAAAAATAAAGCAGACAGCATTGAGATTTCACAGATAGTAACCTGACCCTCTCAGCTGCTCAATCCTGCAACAGAAAGACAAAATCCAGTTCGAAGACTGGATACCACATAAATCTTACACAAGAAAGGATCGAGCTACCAAACCCTAACAATCAGCTAGCAAAGAGCTAAACCAGCAAGAATACAAAGTGAAGCACGCGAGACACAAAATTTATCCTATGGTTCAGCTCGCCACCAAGGCTTGCCTAAGTCCACATTGTTGAGGCATCCACAAAAGGATTGGCTTGCCACCAAGGCTTGCCTTGCCCTCATTCTCAAATCAAGAGAATGAACTCTTGAAGTGAGGGGTAATTTCTTAGCTGCAGGATGAGGTTACAAACCTCCGAAGGCTACCACACGAGTTGGCAAGCACAAGGGCGACGCCTAGCCGGCTAGGAGCAAGCTCCAAGAGTAACAAACCCTAGAACCGTCAGCCAAACATGAACCAAATGCTCTTAGACTTTGGGAATTAGTGGATCTTCTCTCTAATTGAGTTTTGCTGTCTTTTCTCTCAAGTTTTGATGGTGGGAATCAAAGATTTGCTTGAGGGATGAAGGAGAAACAATGGAGGAGAGAGATGAGCTTTGGTTCTATTTTGTTTCGAGCAGAATGACTTAGTGAAGAAGATGACCGTTGTGGGCCAGACCTGAAGGGTATAAATACCCCTCGAGCCCAATGATTGTTTATGGGCGGCACTGCCGCCCTAGCCAAAACAGGTAGAATCTAGAGATTTTTGGCTGGCTGCTTTGGCTGGGTAAGAGGATATAGATCTATAGTTTTGAGCATCTGGTTGCACAGTTGACCAACTGTACTAGAATCCCTCTTTATAGTACGGCTTTTCCTAAACTCAAATTCAAAGCACAAAAGAATGTAAATGCCTTTGAGCTGGTTGCTACTTCATTTGGCAATTGAAAACTTCTATTATCAAATATGTTTTCCACATTCTTATTATACCTTGATTATGTGACTTGAACCATTTCCATACATATGAGTTCACCTTCATGGATTCAAGTCACTTCCACTAATGATTTGATCCTCAACATAATATGACTCCTCATAGCTTGATTAGTACCTCGACTCAATGCAAGTACTCTCTTCTTCACCTTAGCCATGGTACCTCAGTCACCAAGCCATCGCTTGCCCTTCACCTTCGCTTAGTACCTCGAAGCCCTTTCCTTGCTATCTTCACCCTATCAAGCCATACTTAAGTCACATTATATTAAGCATCCATTGAAAAACATTTCTTCAATATTTTGATCCTTGCTTGAATACTTTCTAGATATGAATGTTGAGATCAATCAAGCTTCAGTTTGTCTCACATAGAGACATACATGGATCAACATTAATATGGTCAAGCTAATTCACGATTCCTTATTCTCTTCTCATTTTGGCTTGACATTCCAATTGATCTTTCATATATTCATCCATGTAAGCAAACTAATGTAGAGATCGACTTATATCCACTATACATTGTCATTTACCAAGTATGTTTGCTTTCACATGATACTATGATATCCCACAACATAGAAGCCATTTCATTGATTCCATTTGCATTGTTGTCTTTTCCTTGAACTAGATTGCTTCCAAAAACTTCCAATACAACAATACACAGTTTGGCATTCACTTTAACACAATGTGGCATATCATCAAATTTGCCTACTAGTTGAACCTTATATATACTTGTTAATACACAACCCACAAGTATATGCAATAGACTCATTTTCCTGTTCAACACTTAGCAAACTTATTAGACCTTTAATTGTGTTGTCATTCAATTTACCAAAACCCACTAAAGGGCTAGATGCACTTACATCTATGCGCGGCAAGGGAAAGTGATCCTTTGGACACGCCTTGTTGAGTCTAGTATAGTCAACGCATATTCTCCATTTCCCGGTCTTTTTTCTGACAAGGATGGGATTGGCGAGCCAGTTAGAGTAAAAAACCTCCTTGGTGAATCCGGCTGCCAGGAGCTTGGTGATCTCTTCGCCTATGGCCCTACGTCTCTCGTCGTCGAAATGACGCAGGCATTGCTTGGTGGGCTTTGGGCCTAGGATAAGGCGCAATGCATGCTCAGCGACCTCCCATGGTATCCCCGGCATGTCAGAAGGCTGCCATGCAAAGACATCGTGATTGTCGCGCAGGAAGTCAACGAGCTCGCATTCCTATTGGGCCAGGAGCTAGGTCCCGATTCGCACCATCTTGGCTGGGTCGGTGGGGTCGACACCCACTGCCTTGGTTTCCTCAAGCGAGCAGAAGGCCATCGAGGAGGTCGGTTTGTTGCAGTCTAGGACTACTGGGGTTGACGACTCCCTGAGCTATAGGAGCTCAGGATGAGTTGACGACCACGGTGGCGAGCTCGTAGGGCTCGCGGTCGCACTCGAAGGCATGCGAGAAGGCGCTACTCACGGATGATGACGCCGTTTGGTCCTGGCATCTTCAGCTTGAGGTAAGTGTAGTTAGGGATTGCCATGAACCTTGCGTAGCATGGCCGCCCCAAGATGGCATGGTAGGACCCTAGAAAGTCCACCACCTCGAAGGTGAGGACCTCCAAGCGAAAGTTGGCCCGGCTGCCGAACGTGACGGGTAGATTGATCTGTCCGAGCGGGTATGCCTATGCTCCCAGGGATTACCCCATGGAAGGGGGAGCACGTCAGGTGGAAGCTTTGATCGGGGGATGCGCATAGCATCGAGGGTGTCGATGTATAGGATGTTGAGGCCGCTACCCCCGTCCATGAGCACCTTGGTGAGGCGCTTCTTGTGGATGATGGGGTCAATGACGAGCGGGTAGCATCCTGGTCTTGCGACGTAGGAGGGATGGTCTCTCTGATCAAAAGTGACCGGGGATTCCAACTAGCTGAGGAAGGAGGAGATGGCCATCTCGGCGGCGCATGCCTCCCTATAGCGTACCTTATGCTGGCGTTTAGTCCAGATGGCGTCGGACCCACCGAAGATCATGATGCACTCTTCGAGTTTGGGGAAGCCGTCTCTATCCTTGCCTGTCGCGCCTCCCCTCTTGGCTATCGGCTCCTTGCCAGTCTCCCTCCTTTGGCCCGCCGGCCTATCGGAGGAAACATTTGAGGAGCTCGCACTCCTTGTAGAGGTGTTTGACGGGGTAGGCAAGGTTGGGGCATGGACCATCCATGAGCTTGTTGAAGTGGTCAGGCAGTCCCTACTGGGGCTACTTGGCCACGCGATCGGCCGCGACGACCAGCGTGGGGCTACCCAACCGGTGTCGATCTTTTTTGTTTTTCTTGCCCCTCTGCGTGGAGGGGCCTTCGTCCGAGTCTGTGCGCTTGGCTTTGAGCTTGTCCTAGCCTCCGCCAAAGACCTGCTCTGACCACCTCCTCGCTAGAGGCGTGGTTGGTGGCGACATCGAGCAGGTCGCGGGTGGTACAGGGTTTCAAGCAACCAAGCTTGTGGATCAGGGACTCACAATTCGTCCCGGAGAGGAACACGCTGATGATGTCTACGTCGACGACATCGGGGAGGGAGTTGCATCGTTGGAAGAACCTATGGATGTAATCCTGCAGGGACTCATTGGGCTCCTGGTGATAGCTCTTGAGGTCCTAGGAGTTTCCCTGGGCGAACGTACGTCCCCTAGAAATTCCCGACGAAGACCCTCTTGAGGTCTGTCCAGTCGCGGATGCTGTCAGTACGAAAGGAATTCGAGTCATGCCTGAACATGTTCCCCCACACAAATGGGAAGGTATTGGGTGATGAAATAGTCATCATCCACTCCTCCAGCCCGACAGGTGAGCCAGAAGTCTTCGAGCCAAATGCCTGGGTTGGTCTCCCCAATGTATTTGGTGATGTTGGTGAGCGGCCAGAAATGCTGCGGGAACGGTGCTCTCCTGGATACGACGGCTAAAGGCCCATGGCCCCGGGCCCTCAGGGCTAGGGCTTCGATTGTCTGGCCGGCGACCATGCCTGGGGCACGTTTCACCACTTCCCTCGATGGTTTGGGCGGGGTCCGTGTCACCTGCTACCGCATGGTGGACGTCGCTATCGCGTCGAGCCTGACGCCAGTTGCTGATGCTGCTGCGGGCGTCCGGGTGAGGATCGGGCTGCTCGTGTACTAGTGGTTGGCATGGAGCAGGCGCCAGGTTGGACCGTGGCGTGATTGCCGCACCCCGAGCCAGGCCTAACGGCTGTGGCGGCGAGTGAATGGAGCGATCCGTCTAGTGCGTCCTTGTCCCCCCGGTGGGGAGAGAGGGCGCGAGTCGGAGTCACGACGTGGAGCTTTCCGCCTGTTGGACGGTGGCGGCTTCTACTAGAACCCGGAGGTTTTGGTAGACTGCCCGCTCCTAGGGGTCGGCGGGCTCAGGAACGCTACGCAGAAGCATCGCCACAGCGGCGATGTTCTGGCCAGCCCAAGCGAATTGAGGGAGATCGTTCCCCTCGTTCATGATGTCATGTTGGACCTGACGGGCGCGACCCCGGGCGCTGCCCGCTGGGCCATGCGCATGGGGCGCAATGGGCTATACTGACAGCGCTGGTGCAGGCGACGGCAGGTTCTGTCGTCGTTGTCGTAATTCCTCAGCATGTGCTTCCTCAGACACAAGGGCCCCCGCATGTGGGTCCGGGGGTGTGAGTTTGCGTAGACTCCTCGACCATCGACGGTTGTCCCGAAGCATCCGCCATAGCGCACTCCTAGGACGGATAGTGGCAGGGCGCCACGTCACCGATGCTGGAACCGTCGCTCTCGCCCTCACCATTCAGGAGTTCGTGGGAAATGGCAGGAACACAGGCTGCCATTCCCACGAACTCGGACGTGAGGGGGGATGATGCCAGCATCCTTCGGAGCGCCCAAGTGTATGCGTCTGCGGAGGACGTGAGGCCATAGAGGAACCGATCGTACGGTGTTTTGTGGCGTGGGCGGTACATTCCCTCTGGGTGATTGGTGAGAGATGGTAAATAAAGGGCGAGTAGTAGTACGCATATTACTTACAGCAAGGTTTGAGCAGAGAGTTTGCTCGGAATGAAGCGCAGATGCCGCGCCGTCGAAGTCGCGCGTCCCGGAGTCGATGGTGGACGTCTCTCCGACGGGTGCTGGGTCGCGAGTCTCCTCGCGGAGGTGGAGTACGCCGAGCCGGTCGGCGACAAAGTTTAGGCTTCCGAAGAGGAAGGCCTGGGATGGCTCGAAGACGGGTGGAACCCGCATCCCGGCGGGCGAGAGTGCGGAAAACTCCAACGAGCCGAAGCGAATCGTATCGCCTGAGCCCGCCATGACGAGGTTAGCGGAAAAGTGGGCCATCCGATGACCAAAAAGTGTTGAACGTACAACGTCTTCCCCACGGACGGCGCCAACTGTCGGTGCAGAATGTGACCAACTAGTGAATATTTGTAGTTTTGCTGTACGTTGTGATCAGAGGTGGCCTAGCACTCAATGACACATGATTTATAGATGAAGGGGATGGCTTTATAGGTGAGAGGGAGAGGGTACGGATGTTTTTAAGCCTTGTTGCCCACGCTGACGAGGATCGAATAATGGTAGGCCCCCACAACGCTGTTGATGTCACTGTAGAATGTGAGGTGCATGTGGGAGGTGGCGTTGTCTTCTTCAGGAAGGGTTGATGTCAATACCTGTAAAAAACTGTTTGATGCCTAGAGGTATGTGAGGAGTCTCGCTATGTTCACCCGATACGGTAAATCCTGGTGCCCATACCGCTATCGATGTCCAGAGACACGCGGAGGGGGGGTTTACCGTATGGGAGTTTTTGCGGCCCCTACAATACTGTAGTGGGAGATGTCGGCGTCTACAATACTGTTTGTGTCAGGGTGGCTGTAGAGTGCTGTTCCGTGCAGGGTATGGTCCCTAGTATAGTGGTTTTGACTTGTGAGCCTTGCCTTGCTTTTCTCCGCACGCCTTCTGGTTCCTTTTGAGCGGGCGTCCCCGGTCGGATGGCTCCAGTCGGCTCTGAGTGCGCCGATCGGAGAAGAGTGGTGAGCAGGGTTCCTACGAGTCCCGGTCGGAGGGACGCAGGGGTTGGAGTCGGAAGTAGGGCTCGGGGCAGGCCTTCCGATCGGAGAGGCCGTCCGGACGCGGCTGAAGCCCGAATTGAGTGCTCCGGTCGGAGAGGTGGGCCGAAGTAGCTGATGAGTGGGCGTTGCTCTTCTTGGGCCTGGCCTTCCGGTCGATGGCTGGACCGTTCCTTTGCCCTGTTGTTTTTAGACTCTTGGGCCGAGCCTTGGCGCAGAAACCGGTTCCCCGAGGGACCCTGGGTTTATGAACCTGACACGATAAGACAACGACTAAAGTTTAGGAGGTGAAACCAGACACCCTTTTAATCACCACAGTGCCGCAAGCTCTTAATAGTTCTTTGGCTGCCTGCAGCTGACTAACATGAATTCAAATGGAAGGTTGGGTGCTTCTGTGTTTATTGGAAGTTTGGACTCCGGAACCATACCGCTGGACAGGAAAGAAAATAATGAGGTTAATTAACATATCATTAAGTGCAAATGAGTTTTGTTTTAACTTGCATGTGTTTTGAGTCCTGTGATATGAATAATGTGTTCTAAACACCCCTTCTATTCATTTTCTGTAGTTTTCTAATCCTCTGTTTTCCTGCTGTACTCTACTCTAGTTCCTGTAGTTTTATTTATTCCTCTTTTGGGTTAGTTCGGCTGATATGTTTTCGGATGGTTTCGAATGATTTTAGATGATTTAATAGTATTATGTGAGAGAGAAAAAGCTCGTATTCCCGAGTTTACTCGTGCCTGCCACCAGAGCACCAGAAAACATGGCGACAGTGCATTGCTGGCGCTGGCACAAGTGTGTGACCAAATGAACTACGCGCTGGCACAAGTGTGACCAAATGAACTATGCGAAGTGGTATATAAGGGCATGTTCGCCTGAGTTTATCAGCCAAAATCTACTATTATTTTTCTCTCACAATAAATCAGTCAAGATCGGTTTATCAACCGGCTTTAATACCAGCCGAACAGGCCCATTTGCCTAATTTGATCTGATTGCGAGTATAATGTTACCACGATGGCACGTTTTTTACTTTGCAATGCAACACTAGGCGACTGAAAACTGCATTCTCAGCTTCCGGCCGGCGCACAAGTTCTTTTGTGACTGATAACTCCAGGAAGCCGCGCTCACCGACCGGCTCATCGTCATCGGCCTGTTCTGTTCATCGTTTGCTGAAAAGTCATAACTAAAAATATTATTCACTGATTTGTTGTTATTCATTGCTGAAATAAAACGACTCATAACACGAGCCAACGGCGCCAAAGTTCCTCACTGGCCCTGATGCCGGTACTAGAGCACGGAGCATCGTACGAGCAAACCATTTGGCACGTGAATACGCATATCTAATCAAAGTCATATATTAGAATTTTTTTTGGGGGGAGGAAAGTCTGGTTGCATTTATGAGCTATGGTCGTAGTTCAACTTTCTAAAAAAAACAGGCAAACTACCTTCCTCAGGCTTTCAAAACCATTTAAGATATCTCCCAGCTCCAGTTACAAGTGATTTTCAAGGTGGTTTATTATCTTATTGAATTAAAAATATTCTGATAAACAATTAATAAGATTTTTTTACAAAGAATGAAAATAATCTGTAAGCTTCTAGAAATTTCAAGAAAGATCCTAGAGATGATTGGGACATAGAAACCCGAATAAAATACTTTAAAAATTTGAGAATATATCTAGATCTAGCACTAGAAAAATGAGAAACATTTCGAGAACATTCCAATCAATGTATAACAGTACAAGTGTGTTTTAAAGACTTTCCCGTCTTGGTTGTCTCGTATTCCTGCCTTCAAAAGATTTTAGAACATGTTTAGACTTTGACTAGAAGGTTTTAGGAACTTCTCAGACTGACGGGACGGCTGTCCACCCGGAGAGTGATAGAACATCCTCCTGACAACCTGCACCTTCTGAACCTGTGGGTGACTAGATGATCCAGTGATCACCCGCTTGCGCTTTCACTCTATCTAAGAATCACGCTGAAGTCCCTCTATAGCAATGGCTACATTCATCAAAGCACCAAAAGTCTGATATCCTCCAATGTACAACTCCTTTTATAGATGTAAGAGAGGCCACGGTAGAAACGGTCCCTCTTCTTCTCATCAGTGTCTACATGGGTCCTAGCATACTGTGCAAGATTGTTGAACTTGTTCACATAATCCATCAGTCATACTCTCTTGCTTCAGATCCAGGAACTCAGTCAACTTCTTATTCAGCAAACCAGCGGGAATATAGTACTCACGGAAAGCAGTGGTAAAATCCTACCAAGTCACACGGTGGTCCGCCGGCTGTATGGCATTGAAAGTATCCCACCACGCACTGGCAGACCCCAGAAGCTGCTGTGCGGTAAAGCGCACCTTCTGCTCTTCAGTCATAGTGAGCAGCTGAAACTTCTGCTCCAGAATACGAAGCCAATGCTCTACTTCTAGAGGCTCAGCAGTTGGCGTGAACGTGGACGGGTGTGTCTTCAGGAAGTCCTGGTAGGAACAGGGCCTCGCGGGAGCGCGGGCACCACCCCCATTCTCGCCGTTGCCACCGGGGCCTCCACGGGCTAAGCCACCAATAGCCTAGGCAAGCATCTCCAACTCCAAGGCACGGGCTGACTCACGCCGAGCAGCCAGCATCTCCGTCAAGATCTCCGCATGGGTCATCGGAGGTGGTGGTGGCGGAGGAGGAGCCAGAAGTGGGGCCTCGTGGCTGTCCCCATTGGTGTTGCCATTGTCCTCACCGCGACCGTTATCACCCTGGTCTGCTCCAACGCTGGTACTCCCTCAACCAGACCTCAGGTTCATCTATAAACAGATAAGAGCCAACCATTAGGGACAACCCTCTAGATTAGGAACAAGAAACTTAGAAAAACGATAAGGATTTTATTAAAGCATTCTTTTAGGTTATCCTATAAATTCACTAATCCAAATTATACGTGTGGGGGGTTTCGTTTAAGCAAGATTCTCTTTTCATGATGCATGCATCGGCCTACCTGTTCATTCAAGCCGGAATATAGCGGCATTCGTAAAAAATTTCGGCACATCGCACACTTACTTTCCTGGTTACTAAATGATTCTTATGTAGCTTAAGTTAGTGTACCTGCAGAAAATTGATTAGATAAAACCAGTGCCGCTATCCTAGATAGACCATATTGTTAGGGACTTATACTTATTTACATAATTTTATCGCATCCTACTTTTCGTAAAACTTTTGTTCATCAAATTTTAGGTTTTGAAAAGACTTATGAAACTCGTAACTCATTATTGGCTCTGATACCACCTATGACAGAACCGTCTAAGATAACACGCTTTCGGAGGCGCTCGTCTTCCATTAGACACTAAGCACCCCGAAAAGGAGCTACATCGAACAGTTCCGTCGAGCACACCCCAAGGGAGAACTCGAAACAATCCATGTTTTTACATCCAGAATTCAATAATGAGTACGAGCTTACAATACTTAGTCTATTTCATACAACAAGAGTTCTCAAAAATACATTATTACAATACCCCAGTTCAGAGTGCGGAATTTAAACAACGGAATTAAAATAAACATCTAACGATAAAATGCAAGGATCCGTCTATGGCCCACCAGAAGAATCCTCCACACAACAACCACTCCTCAAGTTGCACCTACAACAGAGGTAAATAAACCCTGAGTACACAATGTACTCGCAAGACTTACTCGACTAGCGGGAATAATTTCCCAACTCCAAAGGATATGATAAGCTTTATGGTTTATTGGGTTTCCTTTTTACGAAAAGCATTACTAGTAGTGAATCCTTATGTATTTGTTTTATTAGCAGTCATGATTATTTCATTAGCTAACCATTTTATGTAAGCACCTGTTCTACTTTCAAGCAAGAGTTGAGCAATCAGATCCATTCATCCACTTTCATCTTCTAGTTCTTACTACGGTGCTAGACCATAGCCAAGTCGTACCGCATCACGTGGCGATTCGCGAACCAATGTATCCCAGCTAGGGTACCCCGAAACACACGCTCCACTTATATCCTAGGCATAAGCAAGACTAACCCACTACTCTCCTATCAAGGGGTCTAGGTCCCCGTCTAAACTTGGACTCTAAGCCCCCACTCCTAAGTCCCGAACTTAGTGTGGTGCTTAGACCTCCACCATCCCCGTCTCCAATCAGTCGGTCTGGAAAGAACCGGAACCCACGACAAGAGAGCAACGAGCCTTTCCGCTCCCATAAGCAAGTATGTGCTCAGGATAATAAGTTTGTGACGTGACTAGAATCCACAGCAACGGACGGTCCTTAATCGACACGGATAGAGAAAACAGTGTAACCAAGCTATGCCCCATTGGCTGCGGGACACAATCTATTACACCCACCAATACCCGTACCATATCCTTGCTCAGTCTCCATTTTCCTTTCACCATTTTATTATGAGAGAAGTAATAATAATTACTGTGAGTAACGGCAGGTTACTCACACTACCGAAAAAACTAAGCATAGCAGCTACTCGACCTAAGCTAGTAGGACTCATAGGTAGGTATATCTATGCATGTAGTTTCAACAATAAGTCTGTAACGTAAATGCACATCAACACACACACACACACACATATATATATATATCCAGTGATTATTCAAAATAAGGGTTATGCACCGGGGCTTGCCTTGGGCAAGCGAGGGTGTCAGCAAAGTCAGTCACTGGTGGCTTCGAGGCTCCCTCCTATATGAGAACCTCCTCCTCATACTCCTCGATCACCTCCTCGTACTCCTGCTTGTCCGCGGTCACGAACTCTACCAACTCGTTCTCTACATGCATGCAATGATGATACAACACTTAGTATTACGACAACAGCAACTCTTAAAATAACAATACATCTACCAAGCTACTAAGCCAACTCTAATGACTAAGATGCTAAGCTACCCATCCTTTCCACTAAATAGGTATGAAACATTCAAGTATTATCTTAGCAACTAAAATGCATTTCTTCTTTTATTAACGATTTAATGTATATTAAAACAAGGAGCACCTAGCTACCTTATTTCTCGGTCTATTCTAGAGCCACAAAAATTACAGTGAGCACATAATAATACAATGAACCTACTGTAAAAATTTCATGAATAAAACTATTACCAATTTGCCACAAAAATTCCTACAAATATTAACCTAAATAATGTTAAACACTCTCAAATGATTTAATAAGCCTTAGCATCAACTTAGACCTACATAATCTAGTCATACTATCATATAGACAATATTTTTAGGAACTCAACAAAATTTATTTCACAATTTTTGGACACCTATGTGAATTGATATTAATTTTCAAAGTTCAGCTCAGAAATTAAAACATAAAGCTATTTCTAATTCCGTAAGAAAAGGAAAAACTGAATTTACCAGCGCGGCCCACAACCACGCGAACTCGGCCCACTTGCGTGCAGCGCGTGCGCACGCGTGGCCCGCAGGCACGGCCCATGCACACTAGGCCGGCCCACGGCGGGAGACAGCCCGCGCGCTGGTGCTTTTGCAGAGACGCCCCTGCGCTACCTAGTATTCGCACGACACTGTTCACACTATTCCTATAGACAACAACTTTGCAATAACACCCTCGCAATCTCCCTCCTTTACAACGACATGGTCCTCGACCATCCCCGCGCGCGTCGCCGCGGCGAGCGGTGGCACTGGCGCTTGCGCCGGCCACACGGGACCCACGCTAACCCATCCACGAGGCCAACGCTTACCTAGGGTTTGATGCGAAGCGTTGGGTGGCAGCTGCACAAACTAAGACACAGTAGAAGGGCCTATCCACTGACGGCGGGCACCCTACGTCAATGGCGACAGTATTCCGGTGAGCCACAGTATTAACAAGGCAAGTAGGGATAGCGGGTGAGCAATAGGGACTCACCACTGACCTAGCGGAGGTGATGGTTTGGCTAGAGATGCCCCGAGCGAGCCTGACCGTGTGCACGCGGCGAGCTCGACGGCGAACCGCAGCGACACGGCCGTGCCAGCGGTGAGGAGGCAATGGTAGAGGTGCGGCTTAGGTGCGTACGATGAGGAGGGGTTCTAGGCGGGGCTAGTGGTGCAGCTAATTCAGCTCAAGACGTTGAGGAGGGGCGCTGGCCACGATGAGGCCGATGACGGGTCTTAACGGCGCGGTGGCGGGGCGAAGCTCCAAATTGGAGCTTGGCCTTGCACTGTTCTAGTCTGGGTGGGGGCGGGCAGCGAGAGGATGTGAGAGCATAGACGCAGGCACGTGGAATTGATGGGGAATGGCTTCTCGCATGCTAGCGAGCTGGAGCGGTTCGGCAGGTGGCAGCAAAGAAGAGGACAGGGAGGGGCGGGAGACGGTGGGGACGCAGTCAAGGCTCGGCCTGTGCTTGCTTAGCGAGACGCGGTTGACGCGACCAGAGCGACCACGACCGGCAATAGCTGACGACACGCGCTCGAGGTCGGCGTGGCCCGCGCGTCGTAGTGCCATAAATGGCATGGCGACGGCGGCTCGGCCTCGTGCGTGCAGCGTCTAGGCGGGCCAGTGGCGCAGCGCAACGCAGCGATGCGACGGCAGCAGCAGCCGCGTTGTCGTGGCGTGGCACGGAGGGCAGCATCAACGCGCGGCAACGACAGCAGGCGGGGGTAGCGTGACGTGGCGAGTCAGGCAGCCACGGCTCCACGCGGCGGCAGCCCGAGGCGGCCAGTGATGTGGCCAGAGCGTGGGCAGCTCCGCCCGGCCAGCGCGCGGCCACACGCGCGCTTGCGTGCACCGAGTGCCACGACGTCAAGGCCGCTCGGCATGGTGATCACGTCCAACCGAAAAAATAGCCCGAGAACACGCTGTGCACGGATTTTAAAGCGTTCAAAATAACTACCGTTGATCCAATCCTGAAACCACCTTCACTACTCTAAAGAGGGCACCTGAGGCTATCAACAAGAGCTAAAGAACGACACCACTCTTAAACTCAATTTTTATAGAATAAATTACCAAACATAGCTTTGTCAATCTGTTTTTGGACTTAAGAAATTGAATAAGTCTTGAGTTGGATTTGCTTCAAATTCGATTTCCAAGCTATTAAAAATGTTAGCTAGCGTTATTATCTTGTTAAAACAAAAGTTGCACTATCTTCTACAAAATGTGTACTTCGAACTTTATTAAGGTATCACATATATATTTTATAGCGTTTTTGTTCAATAAAAATTAGTTAACATCTATACTTGCTAACTTTATAAATCGTGAATTAACTTTTCGTTTTACGTTTTTTACGACTCGTTTAAGTTACAATGCTTTACCTATCCATCACACCACATGCAATATCATTTAAGTATGATGTTCATGACATGTTTTAGCAAGTGATTCACTGTGTAACACCGAGGGTGTTACAATAAACCTTTTTTAAGTTTTTTAATATAATTTCACAAGATGTTAATATTTCATAAACATCTTTATAATTTCTATAAGCTTACAAAGTTTTTTCATGATTTGAAAATCTTATCAGGTGTTTACCGACATTTTTTAATTGAAAATCACAAACCCACCCTAAGAAGCACTTGTGGCCAGGACATGGAGATAATGTAAATGGTTTTAGAAGTTGAGAGAGATAGTTTATCCAATTTTGGAGTTCGAAAAGAAAACCTAGATTACGACGATAATTTAGAGAGGTAAAGTAACCTTTTCTTCTAAGTTTTTTTAAAAAAAGGTTATCCTTTTTTTAGGAGTAATAATAAAAAAAGTTATCCAAATTTTTTTAGCAAAAAAAAAAAGGTTATCCAAATGTGAGACCCTGAGGGTCGCTTGCTTCCGTTCCAGGCTGAGCCGAAGAAACGAGCGCTAGTACGCCTCAGACGGCCCATCTTGCGTTGCCCATTTTAGCCCGCTGCGCACCGGAATGTACAAGCCACTCGCTAGCCGCCGGCGCCGACCCAGCCAGTGCACGATCGCCGGCCGGGCTCGCCGTTGCCACACCCTCCTTGGAAGCACAAGCAACTGTCTAAGGCACACCGCTTCTGCGCACGCAACCACCCGCCCCCCACGACGGCTTCCCGGTCACCGGTCAGCCAGCAGAGGCGGCCAGGCCCCTCATCCAGTCTCCGTCCGCGCCGCGCCTTCCACGCCGTCGTGAACCGCCGCGATCCCGATGTCAAGGTGGGCCCCCCTCCCCCTCGCCCTCCCCGCCCCCGGAGCCCGCTCCTGCGGCACATCCGTTTGGCTCCACAGTGCGGGTGCACATCTCGTTTTGTTTTTTTTTTTTTACCTCAAATACGCTGCGTACTAGTAGTATTTAAATTACAAACGAAAAATGAACTAGAGATCTAGCTCTCGTGATGATAGGCATGAAATCGCACTCTCCGGTTTCAAATTGTTCAGATTGTGATTTCGACTCCAGCATGATTGTTGTCCATCTCTGTCTGGGGTCACATCTATCTCAACTTTTTGAGGTGGTTTTCAACAGAAGCTTCTAACCGCGCCTCTCGTTGTCAGAGCTCTTGCCCTGGTTTGTACTCTGGTTTTTACTTATTTTCTTTATATACGAGTAGATCTCAGATTATCATATAATTTATTTCCTTTCACAGCTACTTTACGGATGGTGTGCTGTGCCGTAACGTCATACCTGTCTACCATCTCGTAACCTACAAATCACACCTTTAGTTTATATCAATTTGGTGTGTATTCAGTTCATGGTGTGTAAAGTATAAGCATCTAATTGGGGTTAACTTTCCGGGAATGTTATTGATTTTATATTACACATAGGCATTCCCCCTTATAGAGAATGATAGACACTGGAGCTTTATGAGAAAAAAAGGGAAACAACCTGAAAAGCAGTAATGATTCTTTTGCGCTAAACTTGAGCATACAGTAACTCTGATGGTGAAATTCGATGCTAAGATATGCTGGAAAACAACGCCTACTCATTAGAGGACAATCAGTGAGTGCAATTATTACTGGTGACAACACACACAACACAACTAGGGTTCATCTCTGTTTTTTTGTTCCTTTTATTTAGTTAATTTAGCAGGTTGAGTGAGTGGCAAGCCTTAGATAGATATTCGCCCATTGTTTTCATCCCTTGCAAGATTTACCTTTTCCTGTTTATGGATTGCTTGCTCTAAATCAAGCACAACACCACCTCTGCTAGAAGCCTAGAACAGTCTACCACGAGTTTGAGTGGTGGGCCCCAAGGACCATTACTTTCACCCTTGTCAGCTAGCAGGAAGGACAAGCCCACACACAAGCTCCTCTTTCTGCGGTCTCTCCTTTGCTGCGAAGGAGCGAGCGAGCTCCAAGCCGTGTGATGCTGATGCCGATGCGTGGCTGCACCTGCACTCGTATATAGATTGCTTTCTCGATCCCACTGGCAGGCAGGCGCCTTGTTTCCCTGCAGTGAAGGAAGAGAGCCGGAAGACAGCAATACAATCAAGTTGATGCTTGTTGGAAAGCAACTGTTATATATAGGCCGTTGATACTTGTAAGCCTTGCTGCCTACCTCCTTGCTGTGTAACTATTAGATCCTGCAGCTTTCGTTGTCGCATCAGCTTGCTTGCAATAGGAGGAGGAGCAGGTGTCTCTATGGATGCAAGCCAGGCTATGTGGGACTGGGAGGTCCTGCCAGACCACAGGAGCTTCTCGATGAGCCATGCCAGCAAGAATCTTGATGGTAAGGAACTAAGGATCATCACTTGTTTCGTTTCACATAATTTCGTAAACAACATCTGAATCTCTTTTGATTCATTGGTTGGTTGCGTACCAGATCAAGAAACAGAGGAACATGATCTGCTGCCTCCACCAGAAGACGTTGATGTGCACGAGCCTGTCGACGAGTGCAAGGACATCGGCGTCGTGCCGGATGAGACCAAGTCCGTGCCTAGTGTTGCCGATCTGATGGCTTCTGACGGAGGAGGCGAGGACGAGAAGGATTTCCACCAGAGCCCTGATGCCAAGGAGGCTGCCACCGACGAGGACAAGTTTGCTCAAGAGGATGAAGAAGATATGAAGGAGGACAGCAACGACGACAAGGCGCGGCCCCCGCAGTGCGTGGTGTTCAGCGTGGGGAAACTGAAGGTGAACGGGATCGGCGCGCTGTGCTCGTTCGGGGTCGCGGCCGCCACCGTCTGCATCTTCCTCATCGGCGGCAGGCTGCAGCACCACCACAGGCAGCAGGAGCAGCAGCAGAAGATCCAGCTGCAGTTCTACGGCGACGATAAGGTTCGATGACTCATTCACTGTTTTTTTTTTTTCCACGCGAAGGCCATCCCCCATTTCCTGATGACTCATTCACTGTTGTCTTCCTTTCTACCTAATCCAAACATAATCTCTCTCTTTCCAGAAGTATTCTCTTGACCTACTAGTAATTAATTTAATTGAATAAGAATGCGAGGTTTGAGCTTGACAGACAACTGAACTAGCATGCCTGTGGTTTTCTGCACTTAGATTAACTATTATCACGGTCTACCTTGGGCATTCCTATCTTATTTTCTTATCAAATGGATTAGCCGGCCATCTCATCTTGTCTGATGCAAACTGAAACAAAAATAGAAAACTACTAGCAGATTCTTGGATCAGCTTGTGCTACTTGTTCTTTGAGTGACAAATGAATCAAGGAAAGCAACTGATTCGTCGTATGGTATTGTATCGTATCCATGATGACAACTTTGTCTGACGAAGATGCCTGCCTGCCTTGGTGTGTGTTGATGTGCAGAGGATCCAGCAAGTGGTGCAGCAGACGTCCAGGCTGAACCAGGCCATGTCGTCAGTGATGGGGGCAGGAGGACCTTCCACGAGGGCCAACATGTCCTTCGGTGGCTTCTACGATGGATTCTGATGGAATGGAAGATCAGAACAGAGTATCATCATCATCAAGCACAAGTTGCCGTGGTAGCATAGCGGGTAGCAGCAACTTGGTGGTTGTGCTACGGCCAAGTGATCTGAAACTCTGGGTGTATACTAATATACTGCCACGCACGTGCCTGCACATGCCGTGTGTTGGATGTAAATAATTGGGTTCTTATTAGACCTTGGTTTAATAGTACAGATATAAGGATGGATTATAGGTTTATTTATTCAAGTTGATAGATAAGAGACAGGCCTATTGGCTTGTGCCGAAATAGGTTATGCTTAATGGAAAAGTTACTAACTAAACGTTGAACCATTTGTAAAAAAAAAAAAACTGAACGTTGAACCATGCTCCTCTTCGAAGCAAGCAGGGAGCTGGTTCGAACAACACTTTTATTTTATTTATTTATTATTATATTAATAAATGACTTGTGAGCATGGAAAAACTAGTTTTCTATTGTTCTCAGGTCGTAAGACCAGTCGGGTGTACTTTCGATGAAAGAGGCCCGGAGCACGCACAAATATTTTATTAGTGTCGGTTTGGATACAGTCCCTGTCACGTCGGACTAGTTTAGAATATAAACATAAATTAATTATAAAAACTAATTGCATAGATGAAGATTAATTTACGAAACGAATCTATTAAGGCTAATTAGTCCATGATTTAATAATGTGGTGCTACAATAAACATGTGCTAATGATGGATTAATTAGACTTAATAGATTCATCTCGCCGAATTACTTTTCATCTGTGCAATTAGTTTTATAATTAACTTATATTTAGTCTTTCTAATTAGCATATAAACGTCCGATGTGACAGGGACTAAACTTCCTATAATCAAACACCCTAAGCAAGGGCATTGACCTAGCCACCACCATTCCTGTCAAAGAAAGTTTTAGCCAGGGGACGTGTGCCCTCAATTGTGCGTCGTGGTGTTCATAGTGAGTTAGTGACACCCCACCAATCCGCTGGGCCTTTTTGTGCACGGCGACGCGACGGTACAAGTGTCCGTCCGCCCGCACATCCCGCCAACTGTTCGACTCCCTGCAACTATAAGCTCCTCTTAATAATATACTCTCTGTATTGAATTATAAGCTATTTTGATTTTTTTAAATACGTAGCTTTTACTGTTATTATATATATATGATAATGCAGGGTCAGGACGGGCGTCGTCCCTGCCCGTCCGGACGCGGCCCCCCAGATGCACAGTGGACAGACCTAACGACCTCTCAAATTCCCTCGTCCGTTTCTAATAAAAAAAAGCTCATCGCTCTTATCAGCTCATTGCTCCTATCCGCTCGCCCGCCACCTCCGAGGAGCAGCGCTCGGCCACCGGACTACCGTCCTTGCCTGCCAGGCGCGGCGCTCGGCCACCAAACTGCTGGCCCTGCCTGCCAGGCGCAGCACGCGGCTGCCTCTGTGCCTCCCTGCCGTGTCGCGTGACTGATGCCTCCCTACCGCCTCACATAGCCGCTGCCACCGGCCCGCCGCGTACCAGAGCCGTTGGCCCGCTGCCTCCGGTGAACTCCACACACCGACGAGCCTCCATTCTCCCAAGCAGCAAGGAGATGTTGCGATGTGTTGAAAACACATCTTGCAAGCGTATGTTTCAGGTGTTTCAAGTGTTTTATAGATATGTTGCAATTGTTTCATGCGGATATTGCAAAAGTAGATCGAAATATTGCATATGTTGCAATGGTTATACATGTATGTTGCAAAGGTTTGTTTTCAATGTTTCATTTGTGTTTTTGGATGTTTATTGCAAGTGTATTTTATCTGGATGTTGTATACGTTTCACACATACGTTGTAAGTGTTTTATCTGGATATTGTGTATGTTTTGCAATGTTTTTCAAATGTTTTCTGGGTATTTCTAATGATCAGAACAGAGTACAGAGTATCGTCATCATCAAGCACAAGTTGCCATGGTAGCAGGGAGCAACTTATTAGTTGTGCTATACGGCCAAGTGATGTGAAACTCTGTGTGTATACTAATAATATATACTACCACGCAAGTACCTGCTGCACATACCGTTTATTGGATGTAAATAATTGGGTTCTTATCAGACCTTGGTTTAATACAGATAAGGGTGAATTATAAGTTTATTATTGAAATTGATAGATAAAAGAAGGCTACTTATTGGCTTGTGGCGAAATAGGTTATGCTTAATGGAGAAGTTACTAACTAAACGTTGAACCATGCTACTCCTCTGTTACCTGCTTACTTGCGTGTGTTTCGTCCATATTTAATTTCATTCTATACGACAAAGTAGTCTTGGAGAAAACGATATAAAACTCCCACTAAGACTTACCTAAGCAAGCATGGAGTTCCTTGTGAATGACATTGGTGTTTTATTTATTAATTAATAAATGATTTGTGAGCATGCAGAAACTAGTTTTCTATTGTTCTCAGGTCGTAAATTAGTAGGGTACGGTGTACTTTGGATGGATGAAAGAGGCCCGGAGCACAGATATTTTAATAGGGTAATCTAAACTTCTAGTGTAATTAGTTTGGGCCTTGTCAACCATCTTTTCTGCAAAACAAAGGTTTAGCAAAAGTCGACCATCAACAAGTAATCCCTGGGACTCAAAAATTCCATTTCTACAGTACTATATACTAATTAACATCTCTCAAAAGCGAATAGACCCCAAATTCATGCGCGCCCTCAATTGTGCGCCCTGCTGTTCACAGTGACATCCCACCGATCTGCACCTGCTGGCCCTTTTTTTGTGCACACGGCGAAGCCGAGCGTGAAGTGTCCGTCCGTCTCCCCCACCAACCTAACCAGAAAACGTACGTTCCCGTTCCCAGCACCACAAGCTTTTCGCGACTCCATATAACTAATGATGTGTTCCCCTTAATAAAATAAAATAAAATAAAAATATACGCGTTCTTCTTCTTATTGGTCGCGTTTTCTTTTCCACTCCGATTCCGTAAACCTAAGTCGTTTTGAGGTCGTCTTAAGTATAATATTTTAAACTTTGATTACAAATAAATTCTTTTGGGTTATTTTTGAAATATAAAAGTGATGCAAGTAGATTCATCTCAAAATATAGTTTAATAAAAGCATATATTGATCATATTTTATAAATATTTTATAGTATAAAGGAGCGGTCAAAGTTGTTTTTTGTGGCCATGCCAATGTCCAAAACAACTACCTAGAGGGAATACGAATTTAGACGCGTTCAGAAAAAAAAAAACTAATTAGTTCTTCTACGGGTTCTCTGAATATACAAGGAGGAGGAGCATTTCCTTGTCAAGTAGCCTAAGTACAGGTAGTGGACTTTTTTTTTGTCGTTCCGTCATTTCACCACCAAATATCTTACCCACCAGTAAGATGTAAGATCAGTGATCTCAAAGTATTAGTGTAAGATCAGTGATCTCAAAGTATTAGTAATGTGGTTTTCTCTTCTCCTCCTTCAGCAGATTACCAATATACTCTTAAATAGATGGTTGGGTGGATTTTCAGTAATTACTTAAATCTTTTAGGTAATAGAAATATGGGAGTAATCTGTTGAAGCAACCACATAACTTATATTGCATTTTTCTTTTTGGTATTTGGAATAGGATAAGTAGTATGTTGAAGATGTTCTAAGGGTCTTTTTTGATATGGTTTCTGTTGGGTTTCTTCATTAGCTTAATCAAAAGGCCTACCAAGCATGCATATGCAAAAAAAAACGGCTTACGAAGCCAAATCTAATAGGACCAAAGCTACTTTCGTTTAAAGGCGAAGCTACAAAACATGGTTTTCATGCCTTCTTCTTTTTAGAGAAGCCTAAGCCATGCCAAATGGGAAAAATAAGGATAAACATAACATTTGAGAACAAAATAAAAATTGCTCAAGTGAGCAGCAGCGTAACAAACTACCATGTCCCCGATAAACTAGCTACTGATCCGGTTTTCGGATCCTTGTGAAACTAAGGCACGCTAGTAAAAATTAAAGGGCAAAGGCATGGGTGGCGCTAGGGGTTTTCGTAGGTATTCCATAGAATATCCATGTTTTCTAGAAATACAATAAACGTGTATTGCGTATACTAAGATGTCTAGTTCAATCAGTGCTTTAGTATTTACTACTCCCTTCGTACCGGTAACTCAAGTCATTTTAGAAAGTGACATGGTCTCCAAAACTTAACTTTGACTTCTTATTTTTATAAAAATATTTATTAAAAAGTGATTTATGTATATTTTATGAAAGTACTTTTCAAGACAAATCTATTCATATAGTTTTTACATTTCCAAACTCAACAACTTTTTTTCTCGATGGGGTGTTCAACCCGTTTTTCATTAAGAGGAAAGGTAATCAAATGTTACAAAGGCGATACATAGGACTCACAAGTAATCCTTAGATTACCAACGAAATCCCACAGGCACAAACGAACAGCAAGAAAACACGAAGAGGGGGGACCTCCACCTCAAAACCCCAACCGACTGAGCCTGATACATAAAGACAACACATTGGTAGGCAGTAGTGTAGTGAAACCACAGAGGCGGCGAAGCCATCTTCCAACAGCAGAGGCGGCAAAGTATCCGCCCGGGGAAGGACCAATCAACCTCGGTGGTAAAGCATCCGCCAAGGGCGCCAGTACGACAATAATGGCAAAGCATCTGCTAGATCAAGAAGAGATCATGGCGGCAAAGCATCCGCCAGAACTGCAACACGACAGCAAAAGCATCTGCTAGAGATGATGACCATTAATAAGGCAAAGCGTCCATGGATGAGGTGGCATCACGTTCACAACAGCAAACTATCTGACTGAGAGGGGAGACCGAAGCGACACCGGCGTCAAGGCAACTGCCCGAGCAACATGATGGCAAGCATCTGTCCAAGAATAGCAATAGCGGCAAAGCATCCACCACAGAGAAGCAATCGACTACGACAACACCAACCAACTACTGGACAAAACAAAGCGAAGAGTAGCATGAAGCACAATCAGGCACAACACAACAAGGAGCAACTCTAGGTAGGGGAGCGGAAGGAGCAGAAGCACGACACTAGGTGCGCTCCAACGACGCCTTCAGGAAGGGAACTGACATGTGTAGACGCCATCATCGTTGACAGAAGCACACGGGGTTTTTCATCCTAGAGCCTGCCCTGACGACCCGAATGGTGAAGACAGGCTTTGACGATGCCTTCAGGAAGGAAACGACGCAGACTGCGCCACTGCCGCCAATCCAAAGCAAGAAGCCGGGCATGGTAGACACCCAGGCACAATAGTCGACACCGTGGGTCGGGGATGGAGGGCGCCACCGTGCCAAGCGGCTTCCAGGCCGGCGAGCAGCGAACTTTGGCCGCCGCCCGGGGAGCCGGAGTTGTCCCGCTCGATCTGCATCACGCCGACGCCGTGCCAAAGCGGGAACCCAGATCGACCAGGGGAGTGCCCTGCGCCTGCAGCGGCCCCAGCACGACCGACACTAGCCAGACCCAGAGCCACCGCCATCAAGGAGACCATGCCACCCCTGAGGTACCGACATTGTCCGCATCGATGCAACACGACACGGAGGAGCAGCACAACACGAATGTGGATGGCACAACCAGATCCACCATAGCAGACGGGTGTGACCAGAGCCACGCCGCCAAGCGTACCCCCATAGGCGCGAGAGCCGACCACGCCGGCCACCACCGACCATCCACGCCGCTGCATGGGGGCCGTCTCGGCTGGGCCGACTGTCAACCACGCCCCAGCAGGCGCAAGGCCCGGCTTCGTAGGCCACCCACCGCCGGAGGGGAAGAGAGTGGGCACCGCCTCACCGGCTGTCGCGACAAGGTCACCGCAGCGGCAAACCCCCATATCCAGAGCAGGAGGTGCTAGATCCTGCCATGGAGGGCCCGGATCCGCCCCGCCGCCCACTCAATCCGCCGGAGTTGGAGGTGAGGAGGAGGAGGGGTGATGGTGGAGTGAGGGAGAGAGAGAGGGGGTGTTGCAGACAGGCGTGGACTTTCCGAGGCCGCCATGGGCTGCCGCCACCGCACGCCGGAGGGCGGTGGCAGCGTCCGGAGTGGAGGTTGGGAGGGGGGTCTAGGCCACCGGCGAGGAGGCCCCCGAGTCGCTGTTGGGAGCGCTCGCTGGAGGGGGTTACTAGTTACCACTCTATGTGATTCAACAACACTTGTCTAAACTCAACAACTTAAAAGTTATTCATGATTTATGTTCCCAATGTTTGACCCAAGCCTTGTCCAAAACGATTTGAATTATCACTATGGAGAGAGTATTTTAGAGAAAATTATTGTTGGAACACCCTGCTTAGAATCCTGGCTCCGCCACTGAGCTAAGGATAGATGAAGTGCAATCTCACTTGACATTGAAAGTTGAAGTGCAATCTCACTTGACATTGAAAGTTGAAGTGCAATGTATATCAACACCGGGTTTAAAAAAATCTGGCGCAAGTCCCTATCAGGTGGTCAAAACGAAGGCAACTCCATCCGCCAAGTCTCTGTGAACGGCTGGAGCGTGCCAGGGAGACCAATTAGCTACTTGGCAAGTGGCCGCGTTGCTCCGGCGATGCCGACACGACGACACAAGGTGGACAAATGAAAGCGTCGCCGTTATTTAATTTCTTGCGTGCGTTTAATTGCTTACGGATTTGTTCTTTTATTTGTGCACCGTGCATGTGCATACAGTCGCGTGTACGGTGCATTTGCGAGACTAGTTAGTCGTTATCAAGATGTCCTCGTGGTTCAATTCGGCTAATTTACAAAGCTACTACCGTATACTCTCTCCGTCTAAAAAGAACGCTAGTAACTCTTTTATAAATATATACAAACATTTGTTGAGATTCATTAACAAATAACACTCTTTTAAGAATTCTCGCAAAAAAAACACTCTTTTAAGGATGGAGGGAATAGACATGTTCGTAAACCATCCGACCCGGCCAACCCACCCGACTTGTCTTCTATAAAAAAAAAAAAACCAAGTTTATTTGGCTTGCCAGTGCTTTGGATCGGGTTCGGACCATGATTTTCGCCCCGTGGCCCAGTCCGATCTCAAACAACCCAACCCGAAGTGCGCAAGCCTGTTTTGGCCTGCCAGTAAGTCGAGTCAAAATTAGGCCAAAGATTTTGACCCAATTATGTTTTTTGGTCCAACGTAAAACACTTGGTTATTCTATTAACCTGTCAGCTCCGCTCGCTGCGGCGGCGCTGAGCAACCGGAGAAGGGGAAGGAGGTAGTCCAAGCCGCCGAACAGGTTGACGACTGCTATAGAGTGATTAGGTTTTCAATTTACAGACTAGTTGGATGATAGCAATTCTTCCCTTCTCTCTTCTACTTCTATTCCTCACTCATGGGCTTGGTTGACAAATATTACAGACCCAATCCGGGCCGGTCACTCTCTTGTTCTTGGGCCTTGAGCGCGAGCTTCTCTTGGGCCCATCCTTGGGCTGGACTGGACATCTCCTGGATGCTCTTGGGCCCGTTGCAGCACTGCCTCAGGAACCTGGAGGCCTTCTGCCGATTCTGGTGCAGCAACAGATAGAGGGTACTTGGTCGATGGAGCAGCCTTGAAGAGAGAAACGTGGAATACCGGGTGGATGGAAGAAGACCGGCAAATCCAGCTTGTAGGCGACGTCGCTGATTCTTGTTAGCGTACAGCTTCATGGGATGTTGGGCTCGAAGGAGGTGTTGACGCACCAAATCAAGCATCGCAGAACGTTCAGTGAGCATGGTTTCGACATCAGGTACTGATGAAGCTTCAGGTGGAGAAAGGCCGAAGCGGCGAGGAGGGTGGCCGTACAGTACCTCAAATGGAGATCGCTTGAGTGAAGAGTGGAGGCTGGTGTTATACCAGTACTCCACTAAGCTGATCCAGCGTAGCCACTGTCGTGGACATGAGTGGACGAAACACCTCAGGAAGGCTTCTAAGCATTGGTTCACCCGCTCCGCCGTCGATTTGGGGATGGTACGCGGAGCTCATGCAGAGGTTCGTACCCGCCAAGCGAAAGAGCTCTTTCCAGAAATTGCTGGTGAAGATGCGGTCGCGGTCCGATATGATGTGCGACGGCATGCCGTGGAGGCGGTAGATGTTGTCGAGGAAGACTTGAGCCACTTGCTGAGCGGAGAATGGGTGAAGCCGTGAAGGAGTGGCACAAAGTGAGCAAATTTGCTGAACTTGTCAACGACGACCATGACGCAGTTAGCTGCGCTGGAGCGAGACAGCCCCTCGATGAAGTCCATCGAGATCACCTGCCAAGACTCCGCCGGCACAGGCAGCGGAGACAGGAGTCCGGGGTACTTGGTGTGGTCGGGCTTGGCCTGCAAACAGATGGTATAAGAAGCAACAACTATTTTTATGTCAGATTCCATACCCTTCCAGGCAAACAGCTTCTTTATGCGGACATATGTTACTGGAAATCCAGAATGTCCCCCGACGGCGCTGGAATGCAGTGCCTCAAAGATTCTGAGCTGTAATGGCTTGTTGTCGCCCACCCAAATGCGGTCACCAATGTGAATCACCCCATTGATCAGAGTATAAGGCGGATGAGCATCAGGATTGACAGATAGCTCTTGCAGCAACTTGCATGACGCGGGATCAGAGTTATAACCAGCAACTACGTCAGAGAGCCATGTTGGCGAAGAGGCAGAAACGGCATTGAGCTGCTCCGGTGGCGAAGGATGCCGAGATAGAGCATCAGCGGCCAAATTTGACGCGCCGGGCTTGTAAACAACTTTGAATTGCAATCCCACCAGTTTGGTGTATAGCTTCATCTGCGACGGTGTCTGAAGTCGCTGCTCAGTAATATGCATTAGTCTTCGTTGATCGGTGTAGATCATGAACTCACCATGCTGCAAATAAGATCTCCAGTGCTCCACGGCGATGAGAATAGCCAAATAGAATCCCTAGTCCTGCGGGAGAGGGATCGTAGGTTGTATGTGTGAAAGGTTGGAGGGCGAGGTCGAAGTGCACGAGAAAGACGGCGCGGCGGCGCCGTGGCTGCAGCGAGGGAGTGGCGGCTACGGCTGTAGCCCTAGAATCCTCGCGTAGCTACAGTAACGCATGAACAGTAGAGGCGGCTAGGGTTAGGAACTCCCGGCTCCCAGGGGAAGCCGGAAACAATAGATTGTTTCTGCTTGCCATCTCAATAATGTTTACAAGTATTTATATGTCTCTCAACTAAAATAGGAAATATTCTAATAATATAAATATGGGCTTTTAGGCTCCTAGCCACTAGCGGGCTTGCGGCGTGAATAGCCCATGCCGGTCATAACATCTCTCCCCGCCTACTAAAACAGCTCCTCCTCGAGCTGGAAGTCGGGGTAGTAGACACGAAGATCGTCCAGCAGCTCCCACGTCGCCTCCTCTTCAGGAAGTCCTTGCCACTGCACCAGCACCCGCCAGACGCCATGGCGCATCTGGGCACGCAGGGCCTTGGCCGGTGCCGGAGTGCGCCGACCGTCCAGCACTGGGGGCAGCTGTCCAGGCACCACGGGCAGGACCCCGCGGTCGCGGTGTCGCTTCAGAAGGCTAACATGAAACACGTCGTGGAGACGAGAGCCCTCCGGTAGCTCCAGCCGATATGCCACCTTGCCAATACGCTCGAGGACACGGAAAGGACCAGCATAGCATGGCCCCAACTTGCCCTTGGCCTGTGGTGCCAGCGACTGGGTGGCGCGGTGAAGCAGACGGAGCCACACCCAGTCACCAACCTGCAACTCCAGATCGCGATGACCGGCGTCGTAGTACTTCCTGGCAAGATCCTACGCCTGAAGAAGCCGTTGACGCACCTCCGCCAGGACCTCGTCCCGTGAGCGCAAGAGGCCGTCAACAGCGTCCGTCCGAGCCGTGCCGGGCGTGTAGGGCAGCAATGGCAGAGGTGGGCGGCCATAGACCACCTTGAACGGAGTGGCGCGCAGGGCGGTGTGAAACGAAGTATTATAGCAATACTCCGCCCACGCCAACCAATCCACCCAAGCTCGCGGCCGATCACCTATGACACACCGAAGATACATAGCAATCACCTTGTTGACCACCTCCGACTGGCCATCCATCTGGGGATGGAACGCCGTACTCATACGGAGCTTGACACCTGCCATCGTGAAAAGATCCCGCCACACATGGCCGGTGAAGACGGGGTCCCGGTCGCTGACGATGGACGACGGGAAGCCATGCAGGCAAACAATCCCGTTAAAAAAGGCACGGGCGACCGACGTGGCCATGTAGGGGTGGCCGAGCGCAATGAAATGCGCGTACTTGGAGAAGCGGTCCACCACGGTCAGAATGACCGACTTGCCTGCGACCTTCGGCAGCCCCTCAATGAAGTCCATTGAAATGTCAGCCCAGACTTGGGTTGGCACGTCGAGAGGCTGTAGCAGCCCCGCTGAAAGGTCCTTGTTTGGTTTTGGTAATTGAGTGACAACCTAGGTGGACTAATTGTGTTTATGTGAGATACACAGGTGATTAGTCCACAGGTACATGTGTGTGAGCAACATATGCCATGAAGGTGAAAATAGCTTGGAGATGTTGCAAAGCTCACACATGTGATGATGAAGGAGCTTAAATGCACATGAGACATGACATTGAGTCATGTGATCAAGGTGGAGAAGATCAAGACAAGACTTGGCTTGATGGACCGGTTGCAAGCGTGAAGGGCAAGTCGAAGGATTTGGAGTGATGGACCACGTGGCGGTGAAGCTTGAGCAAGACTTGGCGCCGATGGACGATGGCAACGGTGAAGAGCAAGTAGAGTCAAGATCGATGAACCAATATGATCATGTGATGATATGAAGTAGATCATATCATTGTTGATCGTGTTGGTGCATGTGTTGCATCGACATTGAAGGAGATGGAATGGAATGCGCAAGGCAAAGGTATAACCTAGGGCATTTCATTTCACCGGTCATAGGTGTGTAGAGAAGTTTATGACCGGGTTTAGGATAGATGGCCGTACTATCAAGAGGGGCAAACTTGTTTGCATATCGGTCATCTAGTGCCACTCGAGTGATCTAACTTTGCATTGTCGCTAGGATCGAGTGGCGTGGCAAGTTGAGTGGCTAACATCCTTTGGGAAATGATTGTGAAAATGCTAACACACATACACATGGTGGTGTACACTTGGTGGTGTTGGCACATTTACAAAGGAGGTGGTGTTTGTAGGGGTGAGATGGGTTTGGGTCCCTCTCTCCCTCCCGCCGAGCTTGCGAGGCAGGATTCGGCGCTTTCGGGAAAATGGAATGTCTATTTTCTATTGCGCCGGATGCAAATTCTTGTGGTTAGCACACTTGAGCAAGGGTGAAGAGAATGGAGAAGATGCTGGCGTCGGTCAACTGACCGGACGCTGGATCTAAATGCACCGGACGCTGGAAGGCTGCGTCCGGTCAGGCTGACGTACGGTGACGCAGTAGCTGTAGTGTGACCGGACGTTGGCTGCGTCCGATCGCGTTTGACCGAACGCATCCGGTCATGCTCGGGAGCTTACTGGAAATGACCGAACGCTGGGGGTTCAGCGTCCGGTCAGTTGAAGCTGCTGCGTCCGGTCAGGTCAAGTGACCATTGGAACCGGGACACGTGGTCATCTGTGAGCGACCGGACGCTGAGGTCCAGCGTCCGGTCAACACGACCAGAGCGTCCGGTCGGCCCGACCGTTGCCCAGTGAAGGGGTAACGGCTAGTTTAGCCCTTGGGGCTATAAATAGAAGTGGCCCTCGGCCATGGCTGGTGCTGAGCACCTTGAGAGACTTTGTGTCCATGCTTGTGAGTGCTTGGGAGCCCTCCATCACACACATACTTGATAGTGATCATTCGATTGTGTGAGTGAGCGATTCTAGTGCGATTGCATCGTGAGGTTGCATCGAGTGGCACTAGGTGATCGAGTTGCAAGCCGGTGGTGCTTGTTACTCTTGGAGGTTGCCACCTCCTAGATGGCTTGGTGGTGGTCTTCGTCGAAGCGCGTAAGAAGCTTGTGCGGCGCTCCGGAGAAGTGCTTGTGAGGGGCATTGTGCTCGCCCCGCGGGAGCCGTGAAGAGCAACTCTAGAAAAGCGTGTCATTGAGCTACCCTCACTCAAGGGGTTGGTTCTTGCGGCGCCCGACGTGCGGGCTTAGCGGGTGATGCTAATTAGCCGCCGAACCACCAAGTGAGTAGTCGACACAACGGGGACTAGCGTGTTGGCAAACACGTGAACCTCGGGAGAAAAATCATCGTGTCAACCTTGTTCTTCCCGTTGGTTTGCATCCCCATTACACAAGCTTGCAATTACTTTTATACATATTAAGCTTGTGTAGTTGCTCTTGTAATTAGATAGCTTGTGTAGCTTGCTAATTACCTTCTTGCTTGTGTAGCATAGAAGTAGCTCCCTTGCGTGACTAATTTGGTTTTAGTAACCTTGTTAGTCACATTGCTTAGTTTGTGTAACTAAGTATTTGCACTCTCTAATTAGGCATTGGTTGCCTTGTTATTGAGCATTGCTAGTGAGCTTAGTTAGCTTTGTGCTTTTACTTACTAGCATGTGTAGGAGCTCCCTTGTCGCTTAAAGTACTAGTGGCATAGGTTTGTGTAACCTTGCTCCTAGAATTGTTTAGGAGAGCTCTAGCTAGTCCGGCACCTTTGTTGCATAATTATTATCTTTGCAAGGTGCTAGTGAACACATATAGTGGGGTATAGTCTTGGCTAGACCGATAGTTTTAATTCCGCACTTGTATCGGTTAGCCGACGTGATTAAGTTTTAGAAAAGACTATGCACCCCCCCTCTAGTCGCCATCTCGACCCTTCACCCGCCGGGCGCGTCGTCTCCGTCTTGTTATGCTGGCAGGTCGTGCAAGCACGCACCCAATCCTACACTAGCATCCGGTCCCGCGGAATGTAGAAGTCGGCGCGGAGTCGATGGAGCGTCTTTTGGACACCCTCATGGCCAGCCGAGTGCGCCAGGAGGAGCACTTGGTGGCGCAGGTCCCCATGGTCTGGCATGAAGACACGGGAGCCATGGAGCAGGAGCCCGTCGACGAGGCACCATGGTGCCTCAAGCTTGCGCGGCACGGTGCTGAGCTAGCAGCTGCTGGCTGTCGTGCGTGGCCTCCTGTGCCTGCCTGATGTCGTCCAGGAGCGCAAAGGAAGGCCTAGAGAGAGCCAGGGCGGCTGCAGTCGCACCCTCCTGGTTGACCGGCGCCCCAGCCTCAGCATCTTGGCGGGATAGTGCGTTCGCCACAGTATTTAGGCGTCCCGGGCGGTACTCCACCGAGAAATCAAAGCCAAAAAGTTTGCTGAGCCACTGGTGCTGCGGAACGGTGGACAAGCGCTGGTCAAGCAAAAATTTGAGGCTATAGTGGCCGGTACGAACCAGGAAGTGGTGGCCCCACAAGTATGGCCGCCAGTGACGTACGGCCTGGACCAGGCCGATCAACTCCCGCTCGTACACCGCCAATTTCAAGTGTCGGGCAGCAAATGGCCGGCTGAAGTAGGCGATGGGTCCAGCGCCCTGGTGAAGGACGGCACCAAACCCCACACCCGACGCGTCGCAGTCAACCACGAAGGGCTTGGCAAAGTCCGGCATCTGAAGAACAGGACCTGTGGTTAAGGCACGTTTGAGTGCCTCAAATGCTGCCAATGCATCGTCGTCCCACACAAACGCGTCTCATCGCAAGAGACGCATGAGCGGAGCGGCGATGACGCCAAAGTCCCGGATGAACTTCCGGTAGTAGCCGGCGAGGCCTAGGAAGCCCCGCAGGCCGTGGGCAGAGGTCGGAGATGGCCACACGGCCACGGCGGCGATCTTGTCGGTGTCCATGGCAACACCGCCCGCAGAGATCACATGTCCTAGGTAGGCCACCGAGGACACCCCAAAGGAGCACTTGGAGCGTTTCAAGTGGAGGTGATGCTCCCTCAACGCGTTGAGGACGATAGTGACATGCTGCAAGTGCTTGGCCCACGATGAACTGTAGATTAATATATCATCAAAATATACGAGGACAAACCGCCGCAGGTAGGGCCAGAGGACGTTGTTCATCAGGGCTTGGAAGGTTGCCGGGGCGTTGGAGAGCCCAAACGGCATGACCAGGAACTCGAAGTGGCCGTGGTGAGTGCGGAAGGCCGTCTTGGCGATGTCGTCGGGGTGCATGCGCACCTAGTGGTACCTCGAACAAAGGTCGAGCTTGGTGAAGAAGCGGGCCCCATGGAGCTCATCCAAGAGCTCGTCCACCACAGGAATCGGAAATTTATCTTTGGAGGTCTTGGCGTTGAGGGCGCGATAATCAATGCAGAAGCGCCACGAGCTGTCCGCCTTCCGGACCAAAAGGACCGGCGCGGAGAACGGTGAGGTGCTAGGCTGGATTATACCCTGGGCCAGCATGGCAGCACACTGGTGCTTGAGCTCGTCCTTCTGTAGCTGCGGGTAGTAGTAAGGACGCACCGCAATCGGTGTGGTCCCCGGCAGTAGGTGGATGCGGTGGTCGTATGGTCACGCCGGAGGGAGCCCTATGGTTTCGGTGAAGAGGTCGTCGTGCTACAGGAGGAGGTGGTCCAGCAGCGGCAGCCGCGGGTCAGCCGAGGCCACGGCCAACGCCTGCTGTTGCGTGAGGGCCTTTGGCCCGGACATGCCCTGCCACGTGATGCGGTGCCCATTCCACCAGAACGACAACATGAGGGCCTCACAGTCCCAGAGCATGGGCCCTAGCGTCCGTAGGAAGTCAAAGCCGATGATGAAGTCGAAGACGCCCAAGTTGAGGCCGACGCACGTGATGGCGAAGTCTTCATCCCCGATGCGGATAGGCACATTGCGTGTGATCCCCTCGCACGTCAGGCGATCACCGTTGGCGACGGTGACACGTAGATGCTCGCCACCCATGGGGGAGAGGTTGAGGCGGCGCATAGCGGCCCCTTGGACGAAGTTGTGCGTGGAGCCGGTGTCGAGGAGGGCAAGAAAACGCTCGCCCTTGACGGTGACGGGCAGCAGCATGGCATTCGGCGGTCGGATACCTGCAACAGCATGTAGGGAAACCACAAGCGAGGTCACTGTGGCGTCCTGGGCGGCCGGCTCCTCCTAGTGGGCGGCTGTGGGCCCGTCCGCTGCGGTTGCATCCGCCGAGTCGTCGGCGATGTAGTCTGTAGTCTCGATGTAGAAGAGCCGCTTGCACACATGGCTGTGCACATACGGCTCATCACAATTGAAGCATAGGCCTTGGCGACGTCGTTCCACCTGTTCGGCCGGCGTGAGGCGACGTAAGGGCCATGGCTGGCCGAGAGCGGCTGTGGCAGTCGGCTGGGTCGGGGCAGAGGCAGCCGGTGTCGCCGTCGTGGTCCGTGGGGCACGGCCACCCCTCTGCTGTAGCTGCTGTATGGCAGGGAGGAAAGCCGCCGTGCGACGCTCGTAGGCCCGCGCGTAATACATTGCCGTCTGCAGGTTAGGCGGATGGTGCATCTCCACATCGCACTTGATATGCTCGGGAAGACCGCCCACATATAGCTGGGCCTTCTGGCGGGCGTTGAGTTCCCGTTCATGGCAGAGGATGGCGTTGAAGCGATCCGAGTAATCCTAGACCGTGGAGGTGAAAGGCAGCCGGGCAAGCTCCGCCAAGCGCGTGCCCCGCGTTGGAGGGCCGAAATGGAGTTGGCATAGCTCGCGGAACTGCTCCCATGCTGGCATGCCCTCATCTTGTTCGAGCGCATAGTACCAAGTCTGGGCAGCGCCACGGAGGTGGTAGGACGCCAGCCATGTGCGATCCGAGGCAAGGGTGCGCTGGCCGTGGAAGAATTGCTCGCATTGGTTGAGCCAATTGAGCGGATCGACGGTGCCATCATAGGATGCGAACTCTAGTTTGTAGAATTTCGGTGGAGCGTGGGCGCCGCCTGGCGCACCGTCGTCGGTGTGGCTGCCACCCCCGGGCGTAGAAGGTCCAGGAGCTCCGCTATAGAACAGTGTCCCATCGGTACCGCCGTAGAAGGTCCCGGAGATTGGAGCCAAGGGCACGAGGGGGGGGGGTCATTGCCGATGGCGTGGGCGAGGTGGCTGTCGTGTAGATCGGCCCCGATGTCATTCCCGTCATCGCCCATGTCGGGATGGGAGACGGAGAAGGCGGCCATCGCAGCATGTGCAGGGGCACCCCCATCCCACCGTGGAGCACGCCGGAGGGGTAGCTGATCGGCGGCGACGTCGTTGGTGCTGGAGGTGGAGGCGGTGGAAGGAGGCTTGCCAGGGACTGCTGCATGGCTGCCACGTTGCGGCTGAGCACGTCCATGTTGCGGCCAAACTGGTCGACCACACCGGCCAAGGACGCCAGGGTGAGTGCGCTGCCAGAGGACTCTGAGATCTCGGAGGACGCGGCGGGAAGCGGCATGGTGGACACCGGTGTTGGAGACCCGCCGGAGGTCTACGGAGGCGTGGACATCGTACCAAGGATCTCTGATACCAAACTGTTAGAATCCCTAGTCCTGCGGGAGAGGGATCGTAGGTTGTATGTGTGAGAGGTTGGAGGGCGAGGTCGATGTGCACGAGGAAGACGGCGCGGCGGCGCCGTGGCTACAGCGAGGGAGTGGTGGCTACAACTGTAGCCCTAGAATCCTCGCGTAGCTACAGTAACGCGTGAACATTAGAGGCGGCTAGGGTTAGGAACTCCTGGCTCCCAGGGGAAGCCGGAAACAATAGATTGTTTCTGCTTGCCATCTCAATAATGTTTACAAGTATTTATATGTCTCTCAACTAAAATAGGAAATATTCTAATAAATATTCTAATAATATAAATATGGGCTTTTAGGCTCCTAGCCACTAGCGGGCTTGCGGCGTGAATAGCCCACGCCGGTCATAACAACAACCCTCAAGTGCGAGGTCCCAGGGATTTACGGTTGGGTGGACATCTTGAAGGACTACGGCTCCAATGCCGCTGTCACTAGCGTTAGTATGCTGCTGAAATGGCTTGGAGAAGTTCGGCAGAGCCAGAACTGGGGCTTCAGCAAGGGCTTGTTTGAGTGTGTCAAATGCAATAGTATGGTTGGTAGTCCAAGCAAAGAGCGCCCCCTTCTTGAGCAAATTAGTCAGTGGCCGAGTGATAACTGCATAGTGCTTAACAAATTTTCGATAATATCCGGTGAGGCCGAGAAAACTGCGTAGCTGCTTGACATCACTGGGCATAGGCCAGGCTTTGACAGCTTCAATTTTAGATGGATCAGTGGAGACCCCTTGGGCACTGACTATGTGACCCAAATAACTGATGGACTGCTTAGCGAAGCTACATTTGGACAGTTTCACGAGCCATTGGTCCTTGGAGAGTAACTCAAAAACTTAGGCCAAATGGTGAATATGATCTTCATAAGAGGAGCTGTAGACTAGAAGATCATCGAAAAAGGCCAAAACACACTTATGAAGGAGGGGATGCAGTGTAGTGTTCATAGCGCCCTGAAATGAGTTTGGAGCTCCCGTCAAACTGAAGGACATGACTGTATACTCAAATCAGCCCTAGTGTGTTTGAAAAGCAGTCTTGTATTCTTCCTCAGGGCTAGGCGTATTTGATTGAAGCTGTTAATTGATCTCCACCAATAGGCCCAACGACCTATTGGGCCCTTGCCTCTGCTCCCTAATCAGAGGAGCCCAACCCTAACTGGTTGGTGAGCCCCTGTCGCATAGCACATATATATAGAGAAGTGAGGAACTAGCTCGGACAATGAGGTTGAACGGAGCCGCCACCCACCTACAGAGAATACCCTAAACCGATCCTAAAGAGTGCTGCCAGCGACGGGATGTCCTCCACCACCGCCGTCACACCTTTGCAGGGCCATCATCAGACCAAGGCAGTACCACTACGGTCACCACAGCGTCACTGTATCTTCACCGGGCCACTAGTGATCGTCTCCACGGCGCTGGACGCCTATTGCACCGACGGCATCGGCGTCTACGCTTACCGATGCGCTGAACAAAGAAGGTGAGGAGCCTTCCCACCTCTACGGGTTACACAGAGGTACGAATCTACGTTCCTAACAATGGCATTAGAGCCAGGTTGCCTCTGTATCCCTAACCCTAACCAGGTAAAAGAAGAAAGAAAAACCACCGCCACCACATGGGGGGAAAAGATGATAGCACTGTTGTTCTACACCGGCGCACGGCAAGAAAAGAACAAGATCCATTCGGATCAGAGAAGAAGAAGAAAAGAACAAGATCCATTCGGATCAGAGAAGGGGTTCACTAACCCTAACCCATGCAGAAAGCTCAGGAAAGAAGAAGAGTGGGTTCGGATTTGGCTGAACCCTAAGACCTAACCCTAACTCGCATGGAGAAAGGGAAAAGGAGAAAGCCATTCGATTGAACTCCAAAAGAGAAAAGTAATCAAAGAAAAGAAAAATCCAAAGAAAAGAACAAAGAAAAGGGGTGGGCACACGAACCCTAACCCCAATCGATCAAACAAATAAAAACAAACAAGATCTAGATCCGATTGGGGAAGAAGAAGAGAAAAGAACAAGGGTTGGAACCCTAACCCTAATCCCCACCTTCGATTTGGAAAAGAGAAGTTCAATCCAACTCGAAAAGAAGAAGGGAAGAAGAACAGGGGCTGGAATCGAACCCTAACCCTAGATCCCCTTTTCGGGTGAACAAACGAAAAGAAAAGAAATAAAAAAACAGAAAACCGAACCGGACCTTCGCCGGCGCGGGAGAAGAAGAGCCAAGCCGGGTGGGGGCCGTGGCTAGGCCGCTCAACGGCAGCATGCTCACCCGCTGGGGAGCGCGCACATCGGCGAGGGGGTCAGCGATGGCGTCGGGGCTTGCTGATCGCTCTCGCTGTCAAAGCTCGCTCGCTCGGTGACTGCTGCGGCAGCACTGAGGAAAGAAGAGACAGAGCAGTGAGGCAAAGAGAGAGAGACCGAATGAAAATGACCTAGGTTTTGCTCGGGGTTGCGTGGTGTCGCGGTTTTATACTCAGCGAGATGCGCGCTCGGCCGTCGGATCAAGACGGACGGTCAAGATTGGATGGGCCAACTCGAGGCCCAGGCGGGCGCACGCTGCTGAGCCACTTTGTCGGCCTAGGCCCAGGTTGCGGCCTAGGTGCGGCCTGCGCTCACGCGGAGAGGCAGACCGAGCCGGCTTTTGTCGGTTTTTGGGTCGAGAAAGAAAGAATGAGCCCACATTTTCTATTTTTCTTTTTCAGTAAATTGAAAAATGGAAAATAGCTCAAAAGAAATAGAGAAAAGAGAATTTCAATGGTCAAAAATTTCTGGTAAAATTACACCAACGTGTTATTTTTCCAAAAAGTAGACATGAACCAGAAAAGCTTCTGAAAAATAGATAATGAATTTTCTTTTTCATGTTTCTTCTTTTTCCAGTAAATGTTTATTTCCTAGAAATTGATTAATGGGTTAAAGAAAATGGAAACGAGAATTTCCCTGTGGGTAAAATTCAAGAAAGGAAGAAGTTTTTTCCACAGCTAGAGAAATTGTTTATTCTTCAGTTAATTTATACCAACGTGGTATTTAATTGGAGAAAAAGAAAGTTTTTCCGCTGCTAAAGAAATTATTGATTCTCCAGTTATTTTGAACCAATGTGGTATTTAATTGGACAAAAATAGTTTTGATAAAATTATGATGTTGTTATTTTCTGACCAACGTTGTTAATAACAATATCGTAATGTTAATGATTTATGCATTAATTCTACTTCTGCCCAACGGTGATGTAGAATTAGTGTATAAGAACAGATGTTAATTTTAATGATTTATGCATTAATTCTACTTCTGCCCAACGGTGATGTAGAATTAGTGTGTAAGAACAGTTGTGAAAGTTAAAGATTTATGCATTAATTCTATTTCTGCCCAACGGTGATGTAGAATTAGTGTATAAGAATAATTGTATGTTTTGATTTTGACCAATGTTGAAATCAAGGCATGCAAATGGTGTTATTTTTATGTTAAGAAAAGTTTTAACCTTGTTTTCATCTTGTCTAAGGTGGACTGGGTAGTCACCTCACCGTGTTCCACTGAGATTGTGGCACCGGTGAGGGAGACAAAAAAAAAGAATGATGCCACTTGGGCAACTAAAGAAAGGGATTTTGAATCCCAAAAGATATCCTATTGCTTTTGAGCATAGGAAGTGGGTCACTGCAGATAAGACATGTTTGGCTGTGATAAAGAATATGATTGAACCTGCAATTGTGGGCTCAATCCCAGAATGTGACACAGTCACTGAGTACCTCGATAGAATAAAGAGTCAGTTCACTGGCTCTTTAAAGACACATGCCACTTAGCTGATAAAGCAGCTGGTCACAGAGTGTTAATCTGGAAAAGGTGGCATAAGAGAGCTCACGATGCGTTGTCGAAATTATGGCACTGTCGTTTATGCTATATTTCGAGGGGGAGAATAGAAAGACAAGTTAAGAATGATATTCTTCCTCCATTAGAGCTCTCATATTAAGTTCAATGCAGGGAATGCATAAAAGAAAAGTATATAAAGAAGATTAAGAAAGATGACAAATGAAGCGCAGGAATTTTACAGATTATTCACACAGACATCTGTGATCAGTTTTCCTGTAAAGAGTGTGGATGGTTATGATTCGTTCATAACATTCACATATGAGTACTCCCATTATGGCTATATTTATCCAATCAAAGAAAGAAAAGATGTACTGGATAAATTCAAGATATTAAAGATTAAGATAGTCAGGTCTGACCATGGGGGAGTACTGCGGTCGGCATACCCTAAAAGAATGGTATAGTATCCCAGTATTCTATACCGGGTGAACCTCAGCAGAATAGAGTAGCTAAAAGAATCAATCGTACCCTGATGGATATGGTGGGCAGTATGATAAGTTACTCCACCTTACAGTTGAGCCTGTGGATGAAGGCGTTAAAACCCCATTCATATTCTCAAAAGAGTACCAAGTAAATCGATGCCCAAAACACCGTATGAGTTATGGACAGAAAGAGTACCCTCGCTAAACCACTTTCGTGAATGTGGGGAGCCCTGCTGAGGCTAAAGTGTTTAACCCAAACATTGAAAAGTTATATCCCAAAACAGTAAGTTGCCATTTGTTTGGCTACATAGAAAAGTCAAAAGATTTTCGTTTCTACTGTCCAGCGAGACACAAAGTTTATGGAAATGAGACACGCTCTTTTCCTAGAGGATGAAAAGATAAGGGGGAGCATGGTAGCTCAAGAAATTGACCTTGAAGTGAAGCGGGTGTATGCACCCACTCCAATGATTCATGAGACAATTTTCTCACTACATGCTGTCGCTGCACCGATAGTGCAAGATACTATGGTGTCAGCACCTATTGTTATTCCACCTGTGGCAACAATGAATGAAAATGAGAAACCTGTTCTTCAGGATCCTATAGAACCTATTGCCACACATGAGGGGGAGCAACAATAGCCTCAAACAGTAGATGTGCCAAATGTGGAGGCCCATAGAAGGTCTCAAAGAGTTAGAAAATCAGCTATTTCTGCTGATTATGAAATATATTACACTAAGGAATTTCAAGTGGAGGATGATCCCACCTCATTTGAAGAAGCCATGAGAAGTGATCATTCATCAAAGTGGCTTGAGGCCATGGAAGATGAAATGAAATCGATGAATGCCAATAGAGTTTGGGACTTGAAAATAATTCCTAAAGGAGCTAAAACAGTAGGCTGTAAATGGGTATACAAAACAAAACTTGACTCTCAATGGAATATAGAAACATATAAAGCGTGACTTGTGGCAAAAGGCTTTATGCAAAGAGAAGGGATTGATTACAATGAGACCTTTTCTCCAGTCTCATGTAAAGTTTCCTTTAGAATCATAATGGCATTAGTGGCACATTACGATTAAGAATTACATCAGATGGATGTAAAGACGACATTTCTCAACGGAGACTTGGAGGAAAATGTTTACATGGCACAACCGAAAGGTTTTGTCATGGAAGGAAAAGAACGAATGGGATGTTGCCTAAAGAAATCCATTTATGGATTAAAGCAAGTTTCAAGACAGTGGTACTTGAAGTTTGATCAGTCAATAAAGAATTTTAGGTTTTATAAGAGAATGTAGAGGACAATTATGTCTATGCAAAGTTTAAAAATGGGAAGTTTATCTTCCTTGTCCTGTATGTGGATGATATCTTACTTGCTAGTAGTGATGTCAGTCTACTATAGGAGACAAATAAGTTTTGTCCTCAAAACTTGATATGAAAGATCTTGACGAAGACTGATTCGTTCTAGGGATCAAGATTCACCGAGATAGAAGAAAAATGGTATAAGGACTGTCATAAAAGTCATACATGGAAAAGATCTTAAAGAAATTCAGTATGCACAAATGTAGTCCCTCACCTGCTCCTATAGTCAAGGGCGATAGATATGGGGATTTTAAATGCCCCAGGAACCAATATAAGCTCAATCGATAAAGTGAAAGTTGTTCCATATGCTTCAGCTGTCGGAAGCTTGCAACATGCTCAAGTATGTATGCGCCCTAACTTGGCATTTGTTATCGGGTTTTACTTGGCAGATTCCAGAGCAATTCTGGAATAGAACATTGAAATTAGTAAAGAAAGTCTTGCATTATTTGCAAGGAACGAAAGGCCTCATGATAACATATAGAAGATCTGATTCACTCCACATGGTGGGATATTCAGATTCTGATTATGCGAGAGTGAATGCATATCCAGACGTGGATTTTCTATCATCTCGCAAAGGGGAGCTATTTCATGGAAAAGCTCAATGCGAACCGTCAGTACATCGTCCATAATGTATGACAATTTATAGCGTGTTATGAGGTAATGGGCAGGTGAACTAACTAACGAAGTTCATACCCGGTTTGAAGGTGGTTGACGACATCTATAGACCACTAAAGTAATACTGCGATTATAATCTGGCAGTACAGGATGCTCACAACATAAGTTAAGTGGTGCTGCCAAACACATTGACATAGAGTATTATGTTGTGAAAGATAAAGTCCGGGATTAAGTCATAAGTCTTGAGCATATAAGTACAGAAAGGATGCTCGCAGATTCGTTTACAAAAGGCTTACCACCCAACATGTTCAGAGAACATGGTGTTCAGAGAACATGTAGCTAGCATGGGTTTAAGAGGAAGCCTAAAATTTCTGAACAAAAGAAGGCCCAAAGATAAGTATCTATTTCAGAACAGAGTAGTGAATTGTAGCTGTTAAGTCTATCGGCAATGGACCGTGATGATGAGACATGCTCTATGAGCTAATCTGTAATGGAATGAACAAAAGTAAATGATATGAAATTGAAAGATGTAATGAGATCAAGGGGGAGAATGTTAGTTGATCTCCACCAATAGGCCCAACGGCCTATTGGGCCCTTGCCTCTGCTCCCTGATCGGGGGAGCCCAACCCTAACTGGTTGGTGGGCTCCTGTCACACAGCACATATATATAGAGAAGTGGGGAACTGGCTCGGACAATGAGGTTGAACGGAGCCGCCACCCACCTACAGAGAATACCCTAAACCGATCCTAAAGAGTGCTGCCAGCGACGGGATGTCGTCCACCACCGCCATCGCACCTCTGTAGGGCCACCACCGGACCAAGGCAGTACCACTACGGTCACCACAGCGTCACTGTATCTTCACCGGGCCGCTGGTGATCGTCTCCACGGCGTTGGACGCCTATTGCACCGACGGCCAATGCGCTGAACAGAGAAGGTGAGGAGCCTTCCCACCTCTACGGGTTACACAGAGGTACGAATCTACGTTCCTAACAGAAGCCTGCCCGCAAATCCAAACAAGAGAACCAACTGGCACCTGATAATTCATCCAAGAGTTCGTCAATAATCGGTATTGGGAACTTGCTCTTCACTGTTAGTGCATTGAGTTGGCGATAATCAATGCAAAAGCGCCAGCTGTTATTTTTTTCTGACCAAAAGAACCGGAGAAGAAAAGGCACTGGTACCCAGGCCGTATAAAACCGGACTGTAGCATCTCTGTGACTTGAGTCTCAATCTCGGACTTCAAGGCTGGTGAATACCGATACGGACGAGCAGAAACTGGCTGAGCACCGGGGATGAGAGGTATTGTATGATCGCAGGCTCGGCGTGGAGGCAATTCTGTCGGCATCTGAAAGATGTGCTGGTATTGATCCAACAAAGGCTGAATTTCTGGTGGGATGGTATTCTCGGAGATTTGGGACGCAGAGGAGTCCTCAGACAAAAGATGTAGCTGAACCAGATAGCAATCAATCTGTTCAGGTAGAGTGCCTTGCAAAACAACATTCTGAGGTCCATAAGGAATTTGGGCCCAGCGTTGAAGCCAGTGAACCTTCATAGGTGAAAATGCTTGTAACCAATCCATTCCCAGAATCATATCGTATGTACCGCTAGGAATGAATTTGAGTGTGGAGTGGAACTTGTAGCCCTGAATAGACCATTCTGCATATTGAATCTGGGCATTGCAAGGAACCGAACCACCATCGGCAACCTTGACAGTAGTAGGAGCTGTCAATGGTTGAGGTCCAGACAAGGATGTAGCGAACCTGGTGTCCAGAAAGGAATTGGTACTTCCCGAATCCAATAAGATGTTGATGCTTTGTCCTTGAATCAGCCCTTGAAATTGCAGCGTCCTTGGATGAAACGACTGAGACACTGCAGCGGTTGACAATAGCATGAATGCTTGATCGGCAGCCACTGGAGTGTCGGGCTTAGTACTCTCTTCGTCAGTGAACAATTCTTCACAGAGATCCCACACCTCTTGCAGAGCGTGTAGCTGGAGAGCCGGGGAACACTTGTGACCCTGGTGCCACTTTTCGCCGCAACGCATACATAGGCCCCGAGCCTTCCGGTAAGAGCGGAGTGACTGCAATTTGTCATCCACTGACACGCGACGGTGATCAGGGCGACGTTCTTCAGGTGGACGTTTCAGATCCGTCGGAGCTGGTGGAGCCGGAAGGGCCAGCCGCTGAGGAGGAGCAGGCAACGGCAATGGTCCCCGCGACGTAGCCGGCTTCAAGAATGGGGGCCCATCAGCACGCCGATAGTCCTTGCGTCGCGTGGGCTCGACGGCTTCCTCCTGCAAAAGGGCAAGCGAACAAGCAGCATCCAGATCGGCGGGACGCTGAACAAGAACAACAGAGCGGATGTCGTCACGGAGCCCATCGACGAAACAGGTAGTGTAGGACAAGGTATCTAGGTGAGGAGTGTAGGCAGATAGTTGTTCAATGAGATCAACAAATTGGTTGACATAATCTTGAACGGATGTTGTTTGTTTGACGTGGAAAAACTGGCAGAGGAGTAGCTCATGTTGATCGCGGCAGAATCACTCGCGGACCATAGCACAGAAGTCAGGCCAACTAATGAACTCAAGATGGTGCGCAATAGATTGAATCCAACGTTTAGCAGCACCGGTGAACTGCATCGTTGCAACACGCACCCACATCGACTTATCAACAGAGTACATGTCAAAGTACGAATGGGCTTGGGTATTCCACAATTGGGGAGTAGTGCCATCGAATTGTGGGAAATGCATCTTGGGTAATTGGCCGAGATGGGAAGGCTAGAGGTGGTTTGGGGCATGAGGTGAATCAGGCGGTGGTGGACGGGCATCCGGAGCATGGGTAATTTGGAAGGTGGGGTTGGGAGAGAGGGGAGGTCGGGGGTTGGGAGCGGGAGGAGGAGGATCAGGAAGCCGGCACGTACCATTGCCCGGGGTCGAAGCTATGGTTGTGACTAACCCATAGCCCCTCTCCTGTGTAGTTGATTCAACGCGGTGCCCGTTGGGCCAGTCGGTCAGGATCCCGATAGATGAGCGCGCTACGACCAACTTAGGTTGATGTAGAGTCCCCGAGGAATGAAGCTCCACCACGGTGCGGCCTCCACACGACCGGAGATGCTTCACCTCTAGGCGAAGGTCGTCGAGCAGTCCTTCGACCTCCGGGCGCCAGCTGACGATCTCCTCCACGGCAGCCACCCTATCATCGTGCTCGTCGTTGATCTCGTGGACGCAGATCAGCTCAAGATCCATCATCTGCTGCTCGAGATCGGAGACTCACTCATCGAAGTGGGCGCCCAAGTTGTCGGCGACGACGACAGCGGTGTACTGGGCGAAGGCAAACTCTCCAACGATTTGATGCGCCGATCCACGGCCGCATCGTGCTCCTAGAGCTCATAAGTCACCTCCTCGAAGCGGCGCTCCCACCACTCCCATCGGTCGCCGGAGTCAGTGCGGAGGTCGTTGATCTACTTGAGGACCTCGTCGAAGAGGTTGCGCACGTTGGGCTCCATGACTCCCTTGGCTCGCTGCAGACTAGTGAAGTGGGGATGCGGCCCCAACGGATCTAGGCCTCGGAGGCGCCAGATCGATAGCTTTGGTACCAGATGTTAGCTTTGCTTGCTGCGGCGGCGCTGAGCAACCGGAGAAGAGGAAGGAGGTTGTGGGGGTATGGCCCCCAAGACATGGGCCGCACCATCGGAGGTGGCCTAGCCCACAAGATCAAGGCGTGCACGGCGTTGCTCGGCGTGCACCACAAGACATTGTATAGTACCAAATATGATACTTTACTTGTAACCCTGCCCCTCCAGAGTATATAAGGAGAGGCAGGGGTCCTCTACTCGACATCATGTATTCAATATAATACACCAAAGACACAGGACGTAGGGTATTACGTCGATCAGACGGCCCGAACCTGTCTAAATCGTTGTCTCTGCGCCTTGTGTCACCATCCGGTTCCTGATTACGCGCATCCCCACCGACAAATCTACCATCGCGGGATACCCCTCGGTGGACTGCCGAGCATATTCTGTCGATAGTTGGCGCGCCAGGTAGGGGTGTGCGCTTGATCCATGGCGAGCCAGATGGACCTCAAATCAGCAGCGTGTTCTTCGTCATCAACCTCGTGGAGATCCATGCCGGTCCACGACGACGATTCATCGCTGGCTACGCCAGCCCCCGCGACAGCAGATCCGATCTAGGAACCACCACCAAGGTCGTCTTCACCAACAACTCACCGCCCGCCAGGTGTTCGCCGTCAACGCCGACCAGATAACGCCATACGTCGCCGACCAAACGCTCCGTCCAAAGCTAAGTCACGCTTTAATATTCTTCTAAATATTCTCCGATCTTCGTATATCGCCACAATGTTTCTCCAAACTGTTTTCTCCATATTTGCTCTCCAAACGATTTTCTAAACCCTCGAACAGTCCTGTTGATGCTCGGACTTCTCCAGAGATGGCCCTGTCTCCGGCTCCTCCCTACACGTGCACGAGCGTCTGCCCTCTGCGTTATGGGTGGTTGGCAGCGGCTCCTTGGTCACGCCTGTTCCTCCTACACGTGCACGGGCTCCATGCTCGACGTTATGGACTATGGGCTAGCTAGGGCTGGAGACTCAGCTACACACTAACTGTTCAGGCGGTTTATATTAAACATAAATATATTTTCACGCCAACTGATCGCCCGAACTGCATACGCCGTTTCATCACCATTGCTGATTTTTCTCCAGAGTTCATTTATTTTTACATCATGTACTACCCGTTCTACATATTTGTGTTGCAGGATCATCGTCCACCTGGTGCTCGGACTTCTCCACCGATCAACTGGTCGGACCGCTTGGTTCATGGACTCCATCGCCGACCAGTTGATCGAACTGATCGCCAGCTACGCCGGTTACTCCTCGGCGCACGGATACTTCGTGCTCGAGGACTAAGTGGTCACACTTCACCGCACGGACATCGTCAGCTACATCGGTGCTCAGACCTCGCCGCCTACGCCAGGGACTCCTCGGTGCTCGGTCATCGCCAGCGACGCCGGGGACTCCTCGCTCCTCGGTGCTCGGACATCGCCAGCGACGCCGGGGACTCCTTGCTCCTCGGTGCTCGGACATCGCCAGCGACGCCGGGAACTCCTCGCTCCTCGGTGCTCGGTCATCGCCAGCGACGCCGGGGACTCCTCGCTCCTCGATGCTCAGACATCGCCAGCGATGCCGAGGACTCCTCACTCCTCGGTGCTCGGACATCGCCAGCGACGCTGGGAACTCCTCGCTCCTCGGTGCTCGGTCATCGCCAGCGACGCCGGGGACTCCTCGCTCCTCGGTGCTCGGACATCACCAGCGACGCCGGAGACTCCTCGCTCCTCGGTCTTGGTTATCGCCAGCGACGCCGGGGACTCCCTTGCTACTCGGATCTTGCTACGTCTCGTCGGTGTGCTATCAAGCTGCTCCATGCTGTTCGGATCAGAGTGCTGATCTTGGGCAGCATATCTGGGGTCTTGATACGCGCATGTCAGACGACTCCAAGCCTGCCGAACAGGCTGACGACTGCTGTAGAGTGATTAGGTTTTCAGTTTACAGAGTAGTTGGATGATAGCAATTCTTCCCTTCTCTCTTCTACTTCTAGTCCTCACTCATGGGCTTAGGTGTTGACAAATGTTACAGACCCAATCCGGGCCGGTCACTCTCTTATTCTTGGGCCTTGGCGCGAGCTTCTCTTGGGCTAGTCCTTGGGCTGGACATCTCCTGAATGAGGGGGTGTGACATAACCACTGCTAAATAGAGTGGCCACACTTTTGTATTCCTATTTGCAGTATAAATAAAGGGAAATTTTGTTGCGAAACATCGGAGAAATATGGTATTAGCCAATTCATACCATAAACGATGAAATTTGCTAAGTACCATTATGAAATCACAGTTATTTGCCTATACCTATTATTTTATTCATTTTTAATATTTCACGAGAGAAATGGTGGGGGAAATATCTTTTCTGTCATTGTCTAGCGTGGTCAAAAATAGTCTAGAATTATTGAGAACAATTTTTGAGTGACAGCCGATGCCCTCACTCGGCACTACCTATGTCCGCCTCTGATCAAGGAGCTATTCACGCCGAAGGGGTAGGTCATGGCACGTTCTTCAAGGCACGTAGCCCCCGCCATCGGCTTCTGAACCCTATCGCGATGGTGCTATCTAATTAGGTTGGCGAGTAATACACCCTCTTTGGACGAAGCACCCCCTCGACCGCTCATTGTTCTAAGAGAGCATCAGGGTGCGTTTGCCATGGTAAATGCGTTGTATCGAACTGAACTGTTAAATTCTTCTACCTTAAAGTAATGATGCGTAATTTTTTTTTCTGCATTTGAAAAAAAAAACGTATAACAAAGCGTAAGACGATTTTACCCCATTTTTCACTTTTTTGGGTTGGGAACACGCAAGACAAGAAATGTCGCTTTTGGATTGGCATGGCCATTTGAAGACGAATGCTCGATAATTTTTCTCCTTTAGGCTTGGTTTAGGTTCAAGTCCTAATCTTTGTAGCGGTGTTCCTATTTTTTTTCTTGATTTATTTAGGGTTTAACAACACTGTTTTTAGGCACGTTTAGATTCTTGAAATTAAATCATAGAGGAGATAGTAATTTAATGTGCTATATTGTTGCTGCAGGTGAGCAAATCTAAACGTGTGGTATAGGTTATAGAGCAGAAACAAAGCACGGGGATCGGCGGAGTCAATTTCTATCTATCATTCCATGAATTTAAAGCAAGAATATATCTAAACTTTGAAACACTCTGGAATGTTAAATTCTAAGTCGAATAACCTAATATATAAAGTAGATTTCAGTTACTTTAAAATGAAAGGATACAAACAGACATTTAGAGTTTTTAGTCTTTCAAAGGTGCTTTATAGGGTTAGGTTTACGTGCCTGATTTTAATAGAGGAATACCCCGCGCATTGCTACGAGAATTGCGGATGGTTTAGAATGAAATTATACTATATATAATTACTTATACGAAGGAATAAACTATTCTAGTGGATTACGTGGCATGTTGACATGGACAACGAAATGCTTATATGTCTTACTAACATGGACTTCACAATTGCATATGCTAGTGGGTTTTAATTGCATATGACAGTGCATTGCTGGACAGCTTGCATGTTAAGAGAAATAGGTAGTGGGGTTTATAAATATATAAGATATATAGGTATAGGTATAGGTATGGGTAGTTGTGAATGCATGTGTTGTACTATGTTATTTACAAAGCCAAAAATAATATGGAATTGTTTTTCAAGAAAAGGAAAACTAGATTTTTTTTACTAAAGCTAGTGGATTGTGAGCGTCGAGTATCCGGATTCATAGCCGAATCATTCTTTGAAGTCGAGAGCTGTATCGAATTCTACCGAGTCACTAGCCTATAAATAGTAATGGCCTTGTCATAAACCAATCTACTAGTAGTTTTTTCATCTAGCGTCCGACGGGGCTAGCGTTCGGACGTCCGTGCATGCTGCGCCTGTTTCACGTGAGGGCCTGCGCCGCTCCATGTCTTGCGCTTGCACCGTGGCCCGTGCGTGCTTCGTGTCCTGCGCCCACACCGTGGCGCCCCCTCCACACGCATGCGCATACAGGCGGGCCTAACAGGCTGCTGCAGATGAGTCCCACTGCAACATGTGCAACACAAGTTCTATTTTTGCAACATCGAGATGAAACACTTGCAACATATGTCTAAAACAATTGAAACACTTGCAACATACGTCTGAAACAACAGGAAAACACGTGTTTAGTCATTGCAAAACATACGCAATATCCAGATAAAACTCTTGCCACAATGTGTGAAACATATGCAACATTCCGATCTACTTTTACAATATCCATATGGAACACTTCAAACATACCTCTAAACACATATGAAACATTTGAAATGTACACTTGCAACATGCATCATATCCTGTCTCTCCCAGACGCCCACGAGCCTTGCTATTGGCGACCTTCCTGACTGCCTGATGCCCGTGACCATGGACCCGCCGAGCAACTGCATCCTCGTCGATGCTGCTGGCCTGAGTCGCCCCCTCGTACGCATCGTTGGAAACCATTGCCGAGGGAGGAAGGGAGCGCGAGGCGTAGCCGGAGATGCCCGCTCAGGGTATGGCCACTCAGATCTCATGATGTCACGAGCTGAGGTCGATAGCGGCGAGGACCTTCTGGTGGGGAACATCGACATCGGCACCACGAAGACAGAGTGGGCTGGGCGACAGGCATGGCCTTGAGGCGAGCGAGATGGGGCACATCAAAGGCGGAGTGGGCGTCGGCAGCGGGGGGGGGAGCAGACATGGTAGGCGTGGAGGTGGGATGTGAGGAGCAAGGGGATGGGGCGCACCAAAAGCGGAGTGGGCGTGGGTGGCAGTGCCGAGCCGAGCAGGTAGGGGCGCATGGCACACGGCGACGAGGTGGAGTGGGGTGGTCGCCCGATGTGGTGAAGCAAGTGAGGACTTCGTTAGGGATTTTGGTTCAGATTTCTATCGTGGACGGAGGAGAAAGCATCAGCATAGAGGCGTAGGCCTGTTGCCTATTGGGCCCGATCGCTTCGTAGGCCTTGGAATGGCGCGTTTGGACGCACACATGGACGGACATCCTCACTAAAGTATAATCGTAGTTTTTTATGTCCATTATTGCTATTGTCCCTTTGTCCTGGTGTCTTCCATAAATTCTTACTTCTTGTTTCTTCCTTCATTTAGATATTGGTTTAGAGAATCAATCTCATTCCATTCCATAAACCAAATAAAAAAATTAAGAAGTGCTATGAGATGATGATGGACTGTCATAGGCCGATATAGCCATGATGGGCTACAGAAGCATGGGGGCCCAAGTCAGGCCAATAGGGCCAGCATGAACAGTAACCACTAGTTCTGCAGCTCGGTACTGTAGCAATTAGTTTTGGAAGAGTCTATGAGCTAGGTTTGCTTGTAGGTCAAGTCAAGTCGAGTCGAGTCGAGTTCTCCCTATAAGTATAAAGGGAGATGTATCCTTTCAATCTAAAGCAAGAACAGTTTGGGGTAAACCCGTCTATCCCTCTCCCTCTCTTCTCCTGCCACCGTAGCCCCTCTCCTCTCCCTGCGCCTCCCTGCCCTAGCACCGCAGTAGCAGTAGCGGCTCGTTGCTGCCCCATGCTGCCGCCTCCATGCAGCCCGCTGCCTCTACGCTTGCCTCAGCCATTGTGGCCGCACCGGCCACTTAGCTAGGCCGGCTGTAGCTGGCTGCCGCCACCACCTCCTCTATCTCGCTAGGCGCAACCAGCCCTAGGTCTGCCGCTCCTCCCTCTAATCCCCCCTCTATTCCCCTAATTCACCCTCTAATCAAGGGGAAGTGACGCCCCCATCAAGCGTCTGACAACTGGTATCCGGAGCCGCGTTCCGATCTACTACCATGGGAGACTTCCGCAGCGGTTTCTACCTTTGTTCCCATGCCGACAGCTCCAGCAACCGGTGGATTCTACACCTCAAACTCCACCAAAATTTTTCTCTGGTTGCATCTAAAGATGGGAACAACGTCTACCACTCCATCAACAATGGCTACGCATCATTCAACAAACCAATGCTGGCGTTGACAACATACAAACCAGTAGCAGCTCCACCACCATTGCCATCTACGCCAACATATGATCATAGGAAAAAGGAGCTGAACCGAATTTTTGCACACCACGAAACCTCTTCATCAACGGCGAAAGGTCCTTGTTTGGTTTTGGTAATTAAGTGACAACCTTAGGTGGACTAATATATGTTTGAGTGAGATACACAGGTGATTAGTCCACATGTACACTTGTGTGAGCAACTCATGCCTTGATGGTGAAGATGGCTTGGATTTGTTGCAAGTCTCACACATGTGATGAAAGAGCTCATTGCATATGAGACATGATATTGAGTCATGTGACTAAGGTGGAGAAGATCAAGACAAGACTTGGCTTGACAGACTGGTTGCAAGCATGAAGGGTAAGTTGGAGGCTTTGGAGCGATAGACCGTGTGGCGGTGAAGCTTGAGCAAGATTTGGTGCCGATGGACGAAGGCAACGGTGAAGAGCAAGTGAGGTCAAGATCGATGAACCAATAAGGTCACGTGATGATATGAAGTGGATCATATCATTTGGTGATTGGGTGCATGTGTTGCATCAATGATGGAGGAGATAGAATGGAATGCGCAAGGCAAAGGTATAACCTAGGGCATTTCATTTCACCGGTCATAGGTGTGTAAAAAAGTTGATGACCGGGTTTAGGATAGATAGCCGTAGTATTAAGAGGAGCAAACTTGTTTGCATTTCGGTCATCTAGTACCACTTGAGCGATCTAACCTTGCATATGTGTTAGGATTGAGTGGCGTGGTGAATTGAGTGACTAATCCTTTAGGAAAATGTTTGTGAAAAGCTAACACACATGCACAAGGTGGTGATCACTTGGTGGTGTTAGCACATTTCCAAAGGTGAAGAAGTTGGTAAAGAAGAGGAGGCGAAAACAGGCTCGGGGTGCTACCTAGGTGGCACCGCCACCCCCTGTTTGGTGCACCGCCACCCCTGTGGTGATGACCAACTAGGAGGCCGAGAGCAGCATGTTGCCCTAAGGGCACCACCACTAGTTGTCCGGTGGCACCGCCACCCCTAGGGTGGTGCCCACCTGGACTTGGTTTCGAGCAACAGTAGAAGGGTTGTCACTGGACGTGACGATGTACACCACCATGTGTAGGGCGGTGCACCGCTAGGTGTTGTCCGGTGGCACTGCCACTTTTTCCTGAGGGAGGTGAGTTCGATGCTAAGGCAAGGGGGTCACCGCCACGGTCATCGCCATGGTGACGGCGATGCACCGCCCTATTTTTCTAGAGAGAAGGGTTTTCGAGGTGTTGGCCAGGGTGGCACCACCACCCCCTATCCGGTGCCACCGTCGCCTGTCTGGTGACCACGGCTAGTCAAACTAGCCGTTGGATTTGACCGTTGGGGGCACCGCCACCCCATGTCTGATGATCACACCGTCATGTCTGGTGCCCTCGCAGAAAGTGCAGCTTTGCTCCAACGGCTCTATTTGGCTTGGGGGCTATAAATAGAGGTGGAGCTCGAGCATTTGGCTGGTTGAGCACCTTAGGGATGTGTTGCCCTTGTATGTTCTTGGTTTGATAAGCCTCTAACTCACTTGTGCTTGCGAGAAGTGTGAATCCATTACGAGTGAGTGATTCTAGTGCGTTGCATTGTGAGATTGTATTAAGTGGCACTAGGTGATCGAGTTATAAGCCGGTGGTGCTTGTTACTCTTAGAGGTTGCCACCTCCTAGATGACTTGGTGGTGGTCTCCATCAAAGCACTCAAAGAAGATTGTACGGTGCTCCGGAGGAGTAATTGTGAGGGGGGTTGTGCTCACCCCGTGGGAGCCGAAAAGAGCAACACTAGTAAAGAGAGACATGAAGGGCGATAAGTGGTCCGACCGGGTCAAGTGCTAGAGCTTGTGGTAAGCACTCCACATGGGAGAGTGTGATTTGCGGGTCACCACTAGCAAGAGAACCAGCAACAACCTTGGAGCTTATCTCAATGGGGTCTAGCTTGGTGGCAACCAAGTGAACCTTAGGATAAAAATCACCGTGTCAACTATGTTCATCCTATTGGTTTGCATCCCCTTTACACAAGCTTGTATTTACTCTCCATATACATTGTGCTTGTGTAATTGCTCTTGTAATTAGTTAGCTTGTGTAGCTTGCTAGTTACCTTCTTGCTTGTGTAGCATAGAAGTAGCTCCCTTGCGTGACTAATTTAGTTTGAGTAACCTTGTTAGTCACATTGCTTAGTTTGTGTAGCTAAGTAATTTGAGCTCTCTAATTTGGCTTGTGTAGCCTTGTTATTGAACATTGCTAGTGAGCTTAGGTGGCTTTGTGCTTTTGCTTACTAGATTGTGTAGGAGCTCCCCCGGTTGCTAAAGTACTAGTGCATAGGTTTGTGTGACCTTGCTCTAGAATTGATTAGGTGAGCTCTAGCTAGCCCGACACCTTTGTTGCCTAATTAGGATCTTCACTAAGGTGCTTGTGAACTTATATAGAGGGGTGTAGTCTTGACTAGACCGACAGTATTAATTTTGCCTTTATTTTGGTTAGCCAGCGCAATTAATTTTAGAAATGACTATTCACCCCCTCTAGTCCGCCATCTCGTCCCTACAAGTGGTATCGGAGTGAGGTCTCTCATTTGTGGTCTTCACCGACCTGAGAGGATTGTGACTTATGGGCTAGATGTTGATTGTCCACATATTTTTTATGGCACACACTTTGCATGGTGGAAAAATTGGATGATATGCAATTTTAAGTTTATTTGTCCTCAAATGTGGTGGATGGTAGATGTAGGCTTTTCTCATGTGTTAGATGAAGATAGTCTAACTCAAGCGCAAGAGAAATACCTAGATCTCGACACCCAAGCTACTAACATCAAGTATAGATCTTTGGATGATTGCATATTTGGAGATATCATTAACATGAAGACCGCTCATGAGATTTGTATTCATTTCAATGAGAAGTATGGGACAATCTCCGATGATGATTATTATGAGCCCAAGGAGGAGGCACATGAGGATGTTGAGCATAGCCACAATTAGGTGATTGAGGAAGATTGCTCCACCTCATGGTCAAGTGATGATGATGATGATCATACCACAAGATCACTTGACAAGATTGGTGATTATGCCACAAGTGATGCCAATGATGATGCTACTCCATGCAAACTTGATGGTGAAGATGATGGATCATGCTCGGGCTATGAGAGTGATGTATTTACAAGCTCATCCACTACATCACATTGCTTCATGTCACAAGGTGACACCAAGGTATCTAATGCAAATGTGAATGATCATGATTCATATGAGGAGCTTCTAGATAGATATGGTTACATGATCAAAGCTTTAGAAAAAGAGATGGCTAAAACTGAGAAATTGAAAAATGAAAACTCTTTTCTAAAGAACACATGTGAACAACAAAAGCATCTACTTTATGTTACTACTTGTTCACATGAGGAGCTAAAATTAGCTCATGAGGAACTTAGTGTTACTCATGATAACTTGGTACAAGACCATGCTTTTCTCACTAATAAGCTTTCCAATGAAGAAATTAAAACTAGTGAGAGCTCTTCACATGGGTCAAATGATCAATCACACAATGTTGCTAACCCTTCTGATGTAGGCAAGAAGCATGTATCCACCTATTGCTATGATTTGCTAGATATGCCATGTTCTTCAAATTTAGATGCTTGTTCTTCCTCTATGTCTTGTCAAACTAACATTTTGAAGGAGAACAATGAGCTAAAAAATGCAGTGAAGAATTTGAGCAACAAGTTAGAGAGGTGCTACAACTCAAGAGTCATCTTTGAGCATATATTGAAGACTCAAAGAAGCTATGGTGACAAGTGTGGCATCGACTTCAACAAGAAGAGTATGACCAAGGGCAAAAGAAAAAGAGAAAGAAAGATGAAGAAGCAAGAAAAGGAAAGGCTATCTCATTTCATGTGCTTTAAATGCCATGAAGTGGGACATCTTGCAAATGGTTGCCCCAATGAAGAAAAGCTCAAGTTGAAGAAGGAAGAAGAGAGGCTAAAGCATGTCAAATGCTTCAAGTGCCGCACATGGTGTCATCTCACCTGTATGTGCCCAACCAAGCAAGTGGTGAAGCAACAAGAAAAGACTCAATCAAAGCCACAAGTTGAGAAAGATGAGAACACACCCCAAGAGCAAATCAAGATCAATCATGAACAGGATGATGATTTGATGATAAAGAAGAAGAAAATAAGGAGGGGTGGAAAAGCAAGAGAAAGAGCAATACGTCCAAGGATGAATCAAGATGCAAAGTAAGTGAGCAAGAGCAAAGAAGAGAAGATGAAGAAGATTGCTCACATGAGGTGCTATAGTTGTGACACATTGGGTCACCTAGCTTCGGGTTGCCCAATCAAGCTTGAGAAGAAGGCTCAAGCAAACAAGGAGAAGCAAGGCAATGAGAAGAACCGCATGACCAAGGAAGAGAAGGCTCAATTAAAGAGAAAGTGCTACTCATGCCAGGAAAGGTGACACATGGCATATTCATGTCCCCTAGGTAATAATTCTAAGCCCATTTCAATTGATGATGATCTTGTGCTTAGAAAGGATGGCAATGGTACCTCATTGGTTGCAATTGCAAAACATCCCGCTACTCATACTAAGGCAATGCCTAAGTATGTTGTTTCTAACTTGAGAGGACCCAAACTTGTTTGGGTACCATCAAAAAGTGGATGATTCTTTGTAGGTATCATGGCATTGGAGGCTTAATTCAATGGACTTATCATTGTTCATCATATGTCAATTCAAGTCATAAAGCTTAGTGCACATCCAAACCCAATGCCAAGTGAAAATTGAGTGAAGTCCAAGTTCTACAATATACAAGTGCTATAATTCAAGTTGTGGTGATTTATTGGAAATATTTGGTGGTTTGCAAATAATTGAGTTAAAGCTTGCTATGGATGATCATGAGCTAACCAAGGTATATTCTTTGTTGATCTAATTCATTTGGGTGTGTATAAGAAGTTTGAATTGGATATACACATGTTGCTTGCTATGAGATGATTGAATGGATTAATTGATTAGTAATCAAATTTGGATTGATTTGAGTTGGATAAATTAATGAGATGACTCTTATTAAGTGGATTGAATGGATATATGTCTTGTGAAAGTATTCAAATAAATTAGTTTTAAGTTTAATTCAATTTGAGGAAGAGTAGCTCAAGTATTAAAATCTGTCCTATATTTGAAAATCTGAGCTAGCTACGATCAAGTCTGAGTTTGAGTAATCAAATCTATTTGTATTGGCTTGAAATTTGGTATGCATGATCTAGACTTATGATGTTAAGCGTTGTACAGATTTCATGAAAATTGGATAAGAGATGCTTTAATTTTGGAGTTGATCTTGTAAGCTATAGTGCAGCAGTTTTCAGCATATAGCAGTATGAGAAGATGTAAAATTTGGTAGCAATCTAGAAGTCAAATAAAGCCCAAATCTGGTAACACTAGTAGAGCGAGACGTGAAGGGTGACAAGTGGTCTGGCTGGGTCAAGTGCTAGAGCTTGTGGTAAGCACTCCATGTTGGAGAGTGTGACTTGCGGGTCACCACTAGCAAGAGGACCGGTGGCAACCTTGGAGCTTTTCTCAATGGGGACTAGCCTGGTGGCAACCAAGTGAACCTTAGGATAAAAATCACCGTATCAACCTTGTTCATCCTGTTGGTTTGCATCCCCTTTACACAAGCTTGTATTTACTCTTATATACATTGTACTTGTGTAATTGCTCTTGTAATTAGTTAGCTTGTGTAGCTTGCTAGTTACCTTCTGCTTGTGTAGCATAGAAGTAGCTCCCTTGCATGACTAATTTGGTTTGAGTAACCTTGTTAGTCACATAGCTTAGTTTGTGTAGCTAAATAATTTGAGCTCTCTAATTTGGCTTGTGTAGCCTTGTTATTGAGCATTGCTAGTGAGCTTAGGTGGCTTTGTTCTTTTGCTTACTAGATTGTGTAGGAGCTTCCCCGGTTGCCAAAGTACTAGTGCATAGGTTTGTGTGACCTTGCTCTAGAATTGATTAGGTGAGCTCTAGCTAGCCCGACACCTTTGTTGCCTAATTAGGATCTTCTCTAAGGTGCTTGTGAACTTAGATAGAGGGGTGTAGTCTTGGCTAAACCGATAGTATTAATTCCGTATTTATTTTGGTTAGCTGGCACGATAAATTTTAGAAAGAACTATTCACCCCCTCTAGTCTGCCATCTTGTTCCTACAATGGCAGATCCAAAACAGCTAGAGAGTAATGCCCTAGAGGTGCCAATCCCACTCAGAAGAGGAGCACCAATGATGACATCCACCGCATCGATAATAAAATTACCTCCAAAATTTTCTTTACAGATCCCTCTATGGTGCCTTCAGATGCAATCTCCTCAGCGCCCACATCTATGCCGTCAATGATTTCACCAACATCGCCTACACTATCTTGCACGTCAGAAACATCTACATCAGCACCATCAGTACCTCCGACGAAATATACATCAACGACAACTACTACAACAAAGCTGGCAACATCCATACCTGCATCACAAGCCTACGACATCATCATAAGGCTGACACCACCTACGCCAGCTACAACATCTTCAAAGGCATCAACTCCAATGGTGACAATCCCAACAACTATCACATGGAGGGCTACCAAGGATTGAAGAGCAGCCAGAGCCAACCCTAACATGATGGGACTCACATCTTCTTCATCGGCTATCATTATCACAAATAAGATTTCATCTACATCGCCGATCTACACAACATGTGCGACATCAGCTACAGATGCCCTAGGCGCCAACTCTATGAATACACCAAAGCTGACCCTCAACATGCTGTTATAGGACGATGTCAACAATATTACAACAATGCAACAATCATCAACCTCGTCCTCCATAGACAATTAAAAAAAGGGAACCATAGCAACTCACAGTGTTCAGGAGGAACACAACATTACCTTCCCTCCAGATGGTGCTTCACCATCAGTTAGCGCAGTTAGCGCATCAAAGACGACTACACAAAGCTCCAAGTCAACAAGTGCAGCCAACTCAGGCAGCAAAAGAGGCCCAAAAACTGGTTCTACCCCAACATCGCTGATCCATGCCAACCACCATGGTGACTATGCTCCAAAACATGAACCAGGTGCTGCCAACCCATCCTCTACAATGCAAAGTGACCGACTAAATTGTTCCCCTCAACCTCAACTAGTGGGATCAATTCTTGGTGCCTTCCCAATGCTCCCACAATGGCAACCTCTGACCTACACCAGCTGGTGACCCCCTTCGATAGCTAAACATCCTCAGGTTTGCCAACATATAAATTTGAGCTCAAAAAGTTCTCTGCCTACTACTCCTCGACAACTTCAATGGTGAGAGAAGAGACAACGGTTGCATCCTCCCTAGTGTGCTAATACAAATCCACATCAACAATAGATGCCACGACACGATGCAACACCACCGCTCCCAACAGGCATCATCCACATCGGATTGTTCGATGTCCCTCTATAGGCGCCATAGATAGTGGATCGTACACCAAGTCTGATCATTACAACGGATGGTCGTGCAACACCACCAAAAGTGATGACCACATCAAACTCAATGGCTTAGCAACAACGTCTACAACTAGCACCAAATCAACACTACTACCGATATACCAAAAGGCCAGGCACATCTTCAAAATGTTCCTAAAACTAACCAGACCAACTATAATATAGCACCACCTGAGACCAATGTCCAAGACGCTCCGGCAGCAAGAACTCCAACAAATGAGGCATCTCAATACACTTTAGGGCATATGTGCTACAACATCATCATCAGAAGGAGTGACAAAACCCTCACGACACCACACTGCTCTTGATGTCAGCACCACCATCAGAAAGACCATCAACAATGTCCTCATCGCCTAGCCACAACTAAAGTACAACGATGCCCACATCTTCAATGGCCTCGGTATAAGCAGTACCATCTACTATGAGGTTATTATCACAACTGTACTACCACAAAGGAGGTAACACACCTAGCTCAAGCTCAATCATTGCTATGGGGCTACCTCAGGAGACAACCATGGCCACCACCATGACTATGCAACTAACAACATCAGGCAGACTCCAACACTTCAAAACCAAAAGGTGGCCACTGCAACATCAACTTTAACCGCTACAAGGACGCTACAACAAGCATGCAACAGAGCTCAGCACGAGGACGTGCTATCTCAGGAAGGCGGGAGAAGTGTCACAGATCCAACTCTAACTCCTATGGTAGAACCGCCTAATCTAATGCCTCCCAGAAGTATTTATCTTCCATTAGACACAAAGTACTCAAGGGAGGACACTAAATTACGTAGTTCTGTCGAGTACACCCCAAGGGAGAACCCAAAAATCCACATTTTTCTATCCGGATCACAAATGAGAGAATAAAGCTTACAACATTCTTAAGTCATTTCTTGCATCACTTTCCATGCAACATTAGAGTATAATATTTATTGTTTATAACAGCAGAAAATAACCATGTTATTAGAGTTTCAGCGGAGATAAAGTCATGTAATGACAAGTTAAATGTTAACATGATTATCCTTTATATACATCGTAATAGGTTATAAGTTTTCCATTGTAAAACATTTTGTGTGGAAGTTTCAAATAAACTCTATGTCCGCAATGTTAAGGAAATCATCGCTGAGCCCACAAGGAGGTTTCCACACACGTGTCAGCTCCACATGTTCCTATCACCTGCAATAGGGTAGACAAAACCCTGAGTACTCAATTGTACTCCGCAAGACTAACCTGTTAGGAGGAAAGAAAAGACTCTAAGGATATGCAATGCTATCTGGCTTGTGGGTTATTGCATCTATAGGAAGCATTACTAAGCGTGCGTCCTTATATACAATTTCATTAGCAGTCATCATTATTTCATTAACTACCTTTCTCTGTAAGCACCTGTGCTACTTTCAAGCAGGTGGTAAGCAATCAGAACCATTTTACCATCTTTCATATTCTAGTTCTTACTACGGTGCCAGATTCTAGACAAGTCGTACCAGATTACCTGGCGATTTACGAATCAATGTGCCCAGCTAGGTACCCCAAAACACACGCTCGACTTGTACCCTAGGCACAAGCAGGACTAGCTCACCACTCTCCTGCCAAGGGGTCCAGGTCCCCGTCCAAACTTGGACTCCAAGCCCCCACACCTGAGTCTCGGATTTAGTGTGGTGCTTAGACCTCCACCATCCCCACCTCCAATCAGTCGGTCCGGAAAGAGCCAAAACCCATGACAAGAGAGCAACGAGTCTTCCCTGCTCCCATAAACATGTATGTGCTTAGGATAATAAGTCTGTGACCTAACTAGAATCCAATGCAACGGCCGGTCCTTAACTGACACAGGCGGAACAAGTGCAATCCGAGCCTTGCTCAAATGCCTAACCAAGTTCAGATCCAAAATACCATTCCGTCCAGTCTCCAATTATCATTTATGTATATTCTATGTGATAGTAATATAATAACAACAATAATATCTCTCCTATCTCTCGCGAGTGATAGGCAATCACTCAACTTCTACCGAAGTCCTGTAGCATAGCAATCTACACGATCCTATCATACTAGTAAGACTCATAGGATAAGGATATATATATGCAAGTGGGTTTTCATTCAACTCCTTAAAACTTAATGCACGGGCATAAAATAAAGTGCAGAATAATAGGGGTTATGCACCAGGGCTTGCTTGGGTAAGATATAACCAAGTTAGCTTTCATCTTGGTGGCATGATCATCAAGTCACCATCTATTTCTGTTACTCTCGATGACTCCGCGATCCACCTCGCTCCCATCATGAAATACGTGGATGCAATGCAGGGACGTAAATAATCAATGGCAATCGCAACTCTTAAAATACGATTACGCCTCTCAAGCTAACGAGCTCGCGCTGACAATTAACGTACTAGGCCACGTATCCAAGTTGTCGAACTAGGCGCTAATTTCCCACAATGTTTTAGTTATAAAATCCCTAGGTGTTTCTTTATTCCTTTTTATTTACTATATATATAAACTAGGACTCATTAGTTACCTTAGCAAACTAATTATTATGGAGCTACAAAAATTATAGATGACACATAATAATACTATGGAGCTACTGTAAAAATTTCAGAGTCGACACTATCACCCTTTTCTCACAAAATTTCCCAGAAGTTCACATTTTAACAATATTAAACATTTTAAAAAAATTAGAGCAACCCTAGAAACATTTTAAAATAAGATGAACCAATTACACTAACAGATAGATCATGATTTTTTGAGCCTAACAAAATTAGTTTCACTATTTTTGGACATCTACACAATTTTATCTTGAATTTACAAATTTACCTTAGAAACTAATTTGGAAAATGCTTTAGAAAAAAGGCCGGTGTCCAACTATTCAGCCCAGCAACCTAAACGGGCCACGATAGGGAGCCGCACATGTAGCAGGCCGGCCCAATAGGCCTGCAGCGCGAGCGCCCTTGCGCATTTTTTGAAAGATCCCCTAACCTAGTGAGTTCTTACGCGGAGCACTTGTGCACTATTCTACAAGATACGCTCTTTGCAGCTAAGCCCTCGAACTATCCCGTCTTCACCACAGGACGGTCCCTGATGCCATCGCATTTGCTGGCACGACGACCGACGGCAAACCATGATCGCACCAAGTAATAGGGGCCCGTTCTAGACAAACTAAATGTCTGACCACCATCAATGGTGCAGACGATGATGGTTGGAAGCGATGGAGCATTGGGAGGCATCCTAGGGTATGCTGCTGCGGTGGGCGGTGGATCTCGGTGATGGCGTAGGCATCTAACGAACCTACGCACTCTTTGAAAGGGTAGAGGTAGCGTGGAAGCATTAGTAGCTCACTGGGATTCGTGCTGTGGTGCTGGTTGAGGCGGACGAGTGCCGAGGTGGCCTGGCCTCGCATGAGCAGGCAGGGCGGCAGTGCTCTGAGCAGACATCGATGCGTTAGCTCACCACTGGCGGCATCCTAGGTGGACCCAAGGCGAGCACCGACACAAGAGTATCAAGATCAGCCTATATCAAGATTGAATCGAACTAAAATCAATCATAATGCCTTACCCCCGCACGTGCCATCCCACGGCGGCGGAATGACCGGTGGCGAGGAAAACCTGAAATTAGCCACCAAAAGACCATGGCCGAGCTCTACGAGAATGGGACGTCCAGCTAACTTCCTATTCTACTCACCGATGCGAGGAATTGGACTAGAAAGCTTTGAGCTGTAGATTAAGAAGGGAATGGCGCACCACTGCTACTACATCATGGCCCATGGCCTCGACTTAGCATGGACTAACCAAGACATGACAAGGGCACAGCCGTGTGAGCGGTAGCAGAGACGTGTCAGCTAGTGAGGGGATCAGGGCAAAAACCATACAAGTAAAGGCATCGGTACCGCGCGCCTAGGCGACACAAGCGCTTGGATGGTCAGACAATGGTTGCGAGATGGCAACACTAGGAGACAACCGAGACAAAGGCGACTTGGTGGGTTGGTAAAATGAGTGGCACAATGGTAGCCACGATGGCTAGGCGACGACTGTCGTGGTGCCGACATGGTCCTACGCACGGCTTGGCCGGCAGTGCCCTAGCGACAGCCGCGTGGGAGTAGCACCACAGAAATGCCCGGGCCCACGAGCAACGGCTAGGCCAACACAACCTGTCGTGCGGCCAGTAGCCAGCAAGAACAGCCCACGAAGCAGCGACCAAGCAGCGGTGGCATGCTCGCGCGGTGACCGTGGGGCTCTGGCCGAATCAGAGTGAATGGTGACATGCATGAGTTTTAAAGTGAATAAAAAACTATTGACTAACTCGACTAAAGTTCAACCAATTACTCTAACCCAAAGCCGACACTATCCAGTAGTTAGCAAAGCAAATTCCACTAGCACGTTTGCCTTAATTTTTAAAAGGTCTAAACCTTGTCGATTTCAACTAACAAACATATCACGACATAGCCCATACTGCATATTAACCTATAGGAGTGAAATACTTAAGCATACTTTGACTATTTTGCTCAATATAATTCATCAAAATAGTATCCTAACTATAATTTCAACTTCACGCCGATTTATGAAAAGTTCTAGTTTAGTTTCGGATTCAATTTCTGAGCTATCAAATAAATTATTGAACAATTTCTACTCACCAAAACAAAAGTTGTATTTCCCTCTACTAAACTTGCACTTCAATTTTTATTTAAGTACTAAATACAAGTTATGTTTTATTCTTGTTTATAGAAATTGCTTTTCGTGCCAAACAATTAAAACTACTTTTCCTATTTTCTTGTTAGGATTTTCATTAGCACATTTAAGTAAACTAACTCACTATATTAATAGATCTACCTCTTAGTCCATAATCTCAGTGCTTAACGAGCTCATAACACCAGAGGTGTTACAACCTACCCCCTTAAAAAGAATATCATCCCGAGATTCAGAGCAAGAACCAAAAAGGGAACAACACGATTACACTTCGTAGATCAAAATTTACACGAAAGATTACACGACTTCGAATACTAAACCACATGGGGATTTAGGGATACATGGTTAAGAGTAACCTAGTACAACCAAGGCTTAATCTAGAAGTTGGGATAGACGAGGGCAATGGATAAACAAGAAAATGATTATCCAAAACATGGCGTATGTCCAATAAATCCAAAAATAGGAGACTAAGAAGTCAAACATCGTGAACCCTAAGACTAGACTAACCAACGGTAGACTTGAACTTCTTCAAAAACCAGATCCCTTCTTCTTCTCAGATTACACAATCACCTCTGACTGACGAACCTAGTTCCTTGTGTGGTTTTGGTAATTGAGTGACAACCCTAGGTGGACTAATTGTGTTTATGTGAGATACATAGGTGATTAGTTCACAGGTACATATGTGTGAGCAACATATGCCATGAAGGTCAAAATGGCTTGGAGATGTTGTGAAGCTCACACATGTGATGATGAAGGAGCTCATTGCAAATGAGACATGACATTGAGTCATGTGATCAAGGTGGAGAAGATCAAGACATGACTTGGCTTGATGGACCGGTTACAAGCGTGAAGGGCAAGTCGGAGGCTTTGGAGTGATGGACCGCGTGGCGGTGAAGCTTGAGCAAGACTTGGTGCTGATGGACGAAGACAATGGTGAAGAGCAAGTGAAGTCAAGATCAATGAACCAATATGATCATGTGATGATATGAAGTGGATCGTATCATTGTTGATCATGTTGGTGCATGTGTTGCATCAACAATGGAGGAGATAGAATGGAATGTGCAAGGCAAAGGTATAACCTAGGGCATTTCATTTCACCAGCCATAGGTGTGCAGAGAAGTTGATGACCAGGTTTTGGATAGATGGCCGTACTATCAAGAGGGGCAAACTTGTTTGCATATCGGTCATTGAGTGCCACTCGTGTGATCTAACTTTGCATCGTCGCTAGGATCGAGTGGCATGGCAAGTTGAGCGGCTAATCCTTTGGAAATGATTGTGAAAATGCTAACACACATACACATGGTGGTGTACACTTGGTGGTGTTGGCATAGTTACAAAGGAGATGAAGTTGGAATTGATGTGGATCAACTCGACGATGAAACGGAGGCGAGAAGGATCTGAAACTTCACCGGCGAAGTGTCTACCCGTAGAGTGTGGACAGTCGGATGGTGACACCGGCGCCCTGTATAGAAAAGGCAGGGTTTCATAGAGTGCATCGGATGCTGGTCACACAGTGATCGAACATAGGGTCCTACGTCTGGCCAGTGGCAGCAGCGAACACGCGGTCTCAGTCTTGTGACCGTACGCTGGCGTGAAGAGTGATCAGATGCTCAGGGTCTACATTCGGTCAGTGTTGATGTATGGTGATGCAGGCGGCACTGGAGTTAGGTGCGTGCGCATAGAACTGATCAGACACTAGTCTACGTTCGGTCATGGTGGACCATACATGTTCGGTCACAAAACAGAGGCTCGGGGAGCTCTCTAGAAACAACCAGACTCAAGCATAGCAGCGCCCGGTCATTCACTATGCTGCGTCCGGTCCTAACTTAACCGTTGAGATCATGCGCTCAATATTTGAAGCAGGTGCCATATGGCGTGCATCGCGTGACCGGACGCTGGGGTTCTGTGTCTAGTCAATACGACCAGAGCGTCCGGTCGCCCTGAGTTGTATCCAATGAAGGGGTACAACGGCTCTATTTTTGTGGGGGCTATAAATAGAAGGTGGTTTCAGCCATGGCTATAGAGGAGCACCTCAGGGGACTTTGTGTCCAAGTTTGAGAGTGCTTGGGAGCCCTCTAACTCACATATGCTTGATAGTGATCATCCGATTGCATGAGTGAGTGATTCTAGTGCGATTGCATTATGAGGTTGCATCGAGAGGTTGCATCGAGTGGCACTAGGTGGTCGTCTTGCAAGCCAGTGGTGCTTGTTACTCTTAGAGGTTGCCACCTCCTAGATGGCTTGGTGGTGGTCTCTATCGAAGCCCGCAAGAAGCTTGTGCGGTGCTCCGGAGAAGAGCTTTGTGAGGGGCATTGTGCTCGCCCAACGGGAGCCACGAAGAGCAACTCTAGTAAAGCATGTCATTGAGCTACCCTCAGTTTCGGGGTAGGTTCTTGCGGTGCCTGATGTGTGGGCTTGGCGGGTGATGCCAATTAGCCACCGAACCACCAAGTGAGCGGTCGACACAACAGGGACTAGCGTGTTGGTAAGCACATGAACCTCGGGAGAAAAATCACTGTGACAACTTTGTTCTTCCCATTGGATTGCAATCCCCTTACACAAGCTTGTAATTACTTTCACATACATTGTGCTTGTGTAGTTGCTCTTGTAATTAGTTTTCTTGTATAGCTCACTAGTTACCTTCTTGCTTGTGTAGCATAGAAGTAGCTCCCTTGCATGACTAATTTGGTTTGTGTAACCTTGTTAGTCACATTGCTTAGTTTATGTAGCTAAGTATTTGCGCTCTCTAATTTGGCATTAGTTGCCTTGTTATTGAGCATTGCTAGTGAGCTTAGTTGGCTTTGTGCTTTTGCTTACTAGCATGTGTAGGAGCTCCCTTGTTGCTTGAAGTACTAGCGGCATATGTGTGTGTGGCATTGCTTCTAGAATTGGTTAGGTGAGCTCTAGCTAGCCTGGCACCTTTATTGCTTAATTAGTATCTTTGGAAGGTGCTAGAGAACATAGATAGAGGGGTGTAGTCTTGGCTAGACCGATTATTTTAATTCTGCACTTATTTTGGTTAGCCAACGCGATTAGATTTTAGAAATGACTATTCACCCCCCTCTCTAGTCGCCATCTCGACCTTACAAGTGGTATCAGAGCTAGGTCTCTCATTTGTGGTCTTCACCGACCCGAGAGGATGGTGACTTATGGGCTAGATGTTGATTGCCCATACACTTTTGATGGCACACACTTTGCATGATGGAAAAATTGGATGACATGCAATGTTAAGTTCATTTCCCCCCAAATGTGATGGATCATAGATGTGGGCTTTTCTCATACGTTGGATGAAAAGAATGCAACTAAAGCGCAAAAAGAAATGCCTACATCTTGATTGCCAAGCTACTAACATTTTCTATCAATCCATGAAAGATAACATATTTGAGGAGATCACATACATGAAGACCGCCCATGATATTTGGTTGTACCTCAACTTAATATATGGGAGTGTCTCCAATGATGATAAGGGCACCAAGGAGGAGGCACATGAGTGTGTCGAGCATGACCATAATTTGGTGATTGTGGAAGATTGCTCCAGCTCATGGTCAAGTGATGGTGATGATCTTTCTACCACAAGATCACTTGACAAGAGTGATAATGATGCCTCAAGTGATGCACATGATGATACTACTTCATGCACACTTGATGGTGATGATGATGGCTCATGCTTTGATGATGATTGTGATGCCACTACAAGCCCATCACCACATTGCTTCATGTCACAAGGTGACACTAAGGTACAAAATGCTAATGTGGTTGATCATGTTGATTCATATGATGAGATTGTTAGTAAACTTGCTAGCATGACCATGTATTTAGAAAATGAGAAAGCTAAAACCGAGAAATTGAAAAATGAAAACTCTTTCTAAAGAACATATGTGAACAACAAAAGCATCTATTTTATGTTACTACTTGTTCACATGAGGAGCTAAAATTGACTCATGAGGAACTAAGTGTTGCTCATGATAACTTGGTACAAGACCATGCTTTTCTCACTAAGGAGCTTTCCAATGGAAAAACTAAAACTAGTGAGAGCTCATCACATGGGTCAATTGATCAATCACATATTATTGCTAACCCTTGTGATGTAGGCAAGAAGCATATATCCACCTCTTGTGATAATTTATTAGAAATGCCATGTTCTTCACAAATAGATGCTCGTTCTACTTCAATGTCTTGTGAGACTAACCTTTTGAAGGAGAACAATGAACTCAATGAACAAGTGAAGAAATTGAGCAACAAGTTAGAGAGGTGTTACAACTCTCAAGTCACCTTTGAGAAGATGTTGAAGACTAAAAGAAACTTTGGTGATAAGAGTAGCGTTGGCTTCAAGACTAGCAAAGTCAATCATCAAGAAAGCTGCAATGACACGAGTGGCATTGGCTTCAACAAGAGCAAGATCAAGGGCAAGAGATGGGGCAAGAAAAGATATGAAAGAGAAATGAAGAAGCAAGAATAAGAGAAGCTCTCTCATTTCATGTGCTTCAAGTGCCATGAAGTGGGACATCTTGCAAATGGTTGTCCAAATGAAGAAAAGCTCAAGTTGAAGAAAGAAGAAGAGAGGCTAAGGCATGTTAAGTGCTTCAAGTGCTGCACGTGGGGTCATCTCACCTCTATGTGCCCAACCAAGCAATTGGTGAAGCAGCTAGAAAAGCTTCAAGTGCTTCAAGTCTTGGCTAGACCAATTGTTTTAATTCTGCACTTGTTTCGATTAGCCAAAGCGATTAGATTTTAGAAATGACTATTCACCCCCCTCTAGTTGCCATCTCGACCTTACAACGTCCACTCAAACTTTTCCAAGCACTCCCTACTACCCGAGGCTAACTTTTTCCTTATTGCTCTTCTTTTTCCTTCCCCTCCTTGTTCACCATATGCGCCAACCTTTTTTATGAACTGAGATCGCGATATGCGTGCTTCCTCCAAAACCACCTCCTCTTGTTTACAGGAGAGAACACTATTTCATCAACCCATTGTGGACTTCCCATTTGAACACCTGAATATTTCCAAGAAGAATATTTTGTATCAAAAGCGGTACAACAATGTAACTAGGTAAAGGTGCTTGGTCAACAACCTCGATACCAGCGCATGCCGAGCAGCATCACCATGTGGTAGCTATTCCACAGGGGCCCTCGGTTTCATGGCAGCACCATAAGCTATTAACCAAGCCACTTTACCAACTTACACACAGTGAAAAATAGTGGGGTCATAGACCACAGCAATAAAGGAGTATTGCAAGGGAAGATTCAAACAACAAGGGTTCCATTTGCAACAAGGGACAAGAAATTCAAATCCCACAATGGATTTGATTTAAAGAGATTCAAGTGCTCTGTCGGGACATCCACAATTAGCCGGTATAGTGTCCTTTATTATCCAATCATGGCTGGTCTGCTGGCATTTGAATGGTAACTTCTTTTGTAACCCACTTAACATCGCCCTTGAAAACCCTAAGCACATCTAACGAGACCTAAGGGTAGATGGATGCAATAAACACAATGAAAAAAAACAAAATGCACATTCCAACGGCCTCATACTGGTACAACATATAGGCACTGACTCTCCCATTCTCGACACATCATTCATCTTCCCTACGATCAGACGACCCCAACAACTATGAACGAAATACAACGAAAAGATTATAATACTGGAGGATAGCAATGAAAGACACTACTAACTACGGTACTTCTTCCCAAGGCATTTAATCTACTTTGTCGGACCACACATCTCCATTCCTAGCTCGATGGATTCTCCTACCACCCTGGCTATGGATCTGCCTCCTCTCTTGATAGTGGCTGAGTAAGGGGAAACAAGGGCTCTACTTCTGATACTTCCGAAGGTAGGGGTGCTAGCGGTACTGCAACACCGGTTCTCCTCCTTTCTGGCGGGTGGATAGGGATTCCCTCCATGATTAAGGGATCTTGCTATTCAGCAGCCAATGTCCTCCGCTTAGACCTGGTGACAAGGTAGGCCTCTCCCAACTAATGGGCATACCGATCTTTGGCCTCCTTTAGGGCTTCTGACATGATAGTCTCTCGACTCTCTGCGGCTGCCGCACTGGCATGTGCTTCGGCCAGCTACACCTGGAGCATCCTGGAGAAGATCTAGGCTTGCCGGAGGCACTTCCTTAGCTCTGAGGCTTGCCGGTCATACTACTCATCCAAAGCAAGCAGGTATGTGGCTAAGTGCACCACAGTTGGACTGTCTTCCTACGCATCTCGCCCTTACAAAGCCTCCATGTGAGCCCTCCATGCCTGTCGATTCTTTTCCAAAGGTGAAAAGAACCTCATGGGGGTATGAGCAATGGGCTCTTCATAGATCTAGCAAAGGTACCATAAGGCTTTATGGGCCACAACCTGGTAGGTGTCCACGAAGCGAAACCTAATTGCAGTCACATTCTAGGCTTCAGTGATGCCGGGAAACTCCTCACTCTTCCCAATGTAGACTGTAACTTCACACCGCTCAGTGCCATGCTTTTCATACTCACGGCCCTCATACTTGGGACAATCTTTGACTCCGAGCTTTTGTAGGGTGGCATACAGGATTTTAGGAAAACCCTTAGTGTTCAGGCAGTAACTACTAACCTAGGCTCCTGCCATCCCTAGCGGTGGTTGCAAGGAAGGACTGAGCAAAAAGCTTGCTCAAAAGAAAAAGCTAGATGAGCAAAAGTGCACTGAGTGGTGGTACCAATGGCTAGGCCAGACCCTGCTTATAATGGTAGAGCGGTCAGTGGTCCTGGCGCAGTCCACCCATGGTTCTTGCATGAGATCACTACAAATGAATCGACCAAATTTTTCCGTGCATCCAAGTTGAGCGATGTCTGAGGCCATTAATGACTAGTACGACTACAAGGCAAGGGTCCAACAAGAGCGTAGGAAAGAGTACAAAGGGATGTGGGTCAAGGCAGGCGTGAACTATAGGCAAACATGGAGCACGAAGTCACAGTGCAGTAATAACTCCAGAACAAGGATGGGTCAGTCGTGCACAATACGACACGTGTGACACCTATGGATGGCGTATCTATAAGCAATACGGGTACTACAATGCACAAATAGGATATGCATGAATGCACGTCCTATACGTCCTTCTACTATTGCCAACATATAGGACAACCGTTCTTAAATTTTTGGCACATCGTTCTCTCCCTAAAGCTAGTCGATACTATCAAACTATGCTCGGGGTCAGTGTACCTATAGAAAACTTGATTACGCCTACCTAAGTCAGTAGAGTGCCATCTATCCTAGATACATAACCATAGTAATAGGGCTACTTATATAACTTCACATGCAACGTCCTAACTTTCTAAAAAGAATTTGTTGTCAAGTTTTAATTTAGAAATAGGTTTGGAAGCTTTATTTCTTCATTTATGCTCAGATACCACCTGTGGTAGAACCGCATAATCTAATGCCTCCCAGGAGTACTTGTCTTCCATTAGACACAAAGTACTCAAGGGAGGATACTAAATTATGCAGTTCTGTCGAGTACACCCCAAGGGACAACCCAAAAATCCACATTTTTTCCATCTAGATCACAAATGAGAGAATAAAGCTTACAACATTCTTAAGTCATTTCTTGCATCACTTTCCATGCAACATCAGAATATAATATTTATTGTTTATAACAACAGAAAATAACCATGTTATCAGAGTTTTAGCGGAGATAAAATCATGTAATGACAAGTTAAACGTTAATATGATGATACTTTATATACATCGTAACAGGTTATAAGTTTCCATTGTAAAACATTTTGTGTGGAAGTTTCAAATGAACTCTATGTCCACAACATTAAGGAAATCCTCGCTGAGCCCACTAGGAGGTTTCCACACATAAGTGTCAGCTCCACATGTTCCTGTCACCTGCAATAGGGTAGAACAAACCCTGAATACTCAATTGTACTCCGCAAGACTAACCCGTCAAGAGGAAAGAAAAGACTCCAAGGATATGCAAGGCTATCTAGCTTGTGGGTTATTGCATCTGTAGGAAGCATTACTAAGCATGCGTCCTTATATTCAATTTCATTAGCAATCATCATTAGTTCATTAACTACCATTCTATGTAAGCACATGTGCTACTTTCAAACAGGTGGTAAGCAATCAGAACCATTTTACCATCTTTCATATTCTAGTTCTTACTACAGTGCCAGATTGTAGACAAGTCGTACCGGATTACCCAGCGATTCACGAATCAATATGCCCAGCTGGGTACCCCAAAACACACGCCCTGCTCGTACCCTAGGCACAAGCAGGACCAACCCACCACTCTCCTATCAAGGGGTCTAGGTCCCCGTCCAAACTTGGACTCTAAGCACCCACACCTGAATCCTAGACTCAGTATGGTGCTTAGACCTCCACCATCCCCACCTCCAATCAGTCGGTCCAGAAAGAGCCGGAACCCATGACAAGAGAGCAACAAGCCTTCTCTGCTCCCATAAACAAGTATGTGCTCAGGATAATAAGTCTATGACCTAACAAGAATCTAATACAACGGCCGGTCCTTAACCGACACAGGTGGAATAAGTGCAATCCGAGCCTTGCTCAAATACCTCACCAAGTCCAGATCCAAAATACCATTCCGCCCAGTCTCCAATTATCATTTATATATATTTCATGTGATAGTAATATAATAACAACAATAATATCTTTCCTATCTCTCGCGAGTGGCAGGCAATCACTCGACTTCTACCGAAGTCTTGTAGCATAGCAATCTACATGATCCTGTCATACTAGTAAGACTCATAGGATAAGGATATATATATGCAAGTGGGTTTTCATTCAACTCCTTAAAACTTAATGCATGAGCATAAAATAAAGTACAGAATAATATGGGTTATGCACCGGGGCTTGTCGTGGTAAGATATAACCAAGTTAGCTTTCATCTTGGTGGCATGATCATCAAGTCACCATCTGTTTCCGTTACTACCGATGGCTCCGTGATCCACCTCGCTCCTATCATGAAATATGTGGATGCAACGCAGGGACGTAAATAATCGACGGCAATCGCAACTCTTAAAATACGATTACGGCTCTCAAGCTAACGAGCTAGCGCTGACGATTAACGTACTAGGCCACGTATCCAAGTTGTCGAACTAGGCGCTAATTTCCCACAATGTTTTAGTTATAAAATCCCTAGGCGATTCTTTATTCCTTTATATTTACTATATATATAAACTAGGGCTCATTAGTTACCTTAGCAAACTAATTATTATAGAGCTACAAAAATTACAGATGACACATAATAATACTATGGAGCTACTATAAAATTTTTAGAGTCGACACTATCACCCTTTTCTCACAAAAATTCCCACAAGTTCACATTTTAATAGTATTAAACATTTTAAAATAATTAAAGTAACCCTGGAAACATTTTAAAACTAGATGAACCAATTACGCTAACAGATAGATCATCATTTTTGAAGCCTAACAAAATTGATTTCACTATTTTTGGACATCTACACAATTTTATCTTAAATTTACAAATTTACCTTATAAACTAATTTGGAAAACGCTTTAGAAAAATAAAAGGCCGGTGTCCAACTATTTGGCCCAACAACCTAAACGGGCCGCGACGGGGAGCCCGCACGTGTAGCAGACCGTCCCAACAGGCTCGTAGCTTGAGCGCCCTTACGCATTTTTCGAAAGAGCCCCTGATCTAGTGAGTTATTATGCAGAGCACTTGCGCACTATTCTGCAAGATACGTGCTTTGCAGCTAAGCCCCCGAACTATCTCATCTTCACCATGGTGCGGCAACCGATAGCAAACCATGGTCATGCCAAGCAATAGGGGCCTATTCTAGACAAACTAAAGGGCCGACTAGCATCAATGGTCCAGACGATGACGGTTGGAAGTGGTGGAGCATTAGGAGGAGCCCTAGGGTACGCTGCTGCGGCGGGCGGTGGATCTCAGTGATGGCGCAACCATCCGACGAACCTATGTGCTCTTTGGAAGGGTAGAGGTAGCGGGGAAGCATCAGTAGCTCACCGGAATTCACGCTGTGGTGCTGGTTGAGGCAGACGAGTGTTAAGGTGGCCTAGCCTCGTGCGAGCAGGTGGGGTGGCGGTGCTCTAGGTGGACACCGATGCGTTAGCTCACCACCAGTGGCATCCCAGGCGGAGCTAAGGCAAGCACCGACACAAGAGTATCAAGATGATCCTATATCCAGATTGAATCGAACTAAAACCAATCGTAACGTCTTACCCCCACACTTGCCATCCCACGGCGGCGGAATGACCGGCAGCGAGGAAAACCCAAAAGACCATGGCTGAGCTCTATGAGAATGGGACGTCCAGCTAACTTCCAATTCTACTCACCAACATGAGGAATTGGACTAGAAAGCTTTGAGCTGCAGATTATGAAGGGAATGGCGCACCTCCGCTGCTATGTTGTGGCCTACGGCCTCGACTTAGCATGGACCGACCAAGACATGACAAGGGCATAGCCGTGCAGGGACATGGCCGTGCGACCGGTAGCAGAGACGCGTCAGCTAGTGAGGGGATAAGGGCAAAAACAGGACAAGTAAAGGCATCGGCACCGTGCGCCCAGGCGACACAAGTGCTTGGATGGCCGAACAGCGGTGGCGAGATGGCAACACTAGGAGACAACCGAGACAAATGGCGACTCGGTGGGTTGGTAAAATGAGTGGCGCAACGAAAGCCATGATGGCCAGGCGAGGACTGTCGTGGTGCCGGCATGGTCCTGCGCATGGCTTGGCCGACAGTGCCCTAGCGACAGTCGCGCGGGAGCAGCACCGCAGAAATGCCCGAGCCCACGGGAGACGGCTGGGCCAACACAACCTGACATGTGGCCAGTAGCCAGCGAGAATGGCCCGCAAGGCAACGACCGTGGCCAGGAGCGACCAGGCAGTGGTGGCGTGCTCGCGCAGTGACCGCGGGGCTCAGGCCGAAGTAGAGTGAGAGGTGATGTGCACAAGTTTTGAAGCGAATAAAAACTATTGACTAACTCGACTAAAGTTCAACCAATTACTCCAACCCAAAGTTGGCACTATCCACTAGTTAGCAAAGCAAATCCCACGTTTCGAGAGTGACTATAGAGGAAGATCAACGAGTGCCAAGATCAGTTCGTCGTTGAAACTTCGGTTCACGAACAGAGCACCAACCACATGCTCATAGCGTGTTCTTACGAAATTCGAACAATTTTAAAGAGAGCAACATAACACCCAACACCACTATGACCTATACCATTCTCAAATACTCACTTGGATGCAATCAACAATACCGAAACATGCGGCTAGTGTCTAAACGTTTCTGTTAGAAATCAAATGTCAAGATTGCATTGTCTACCACCTTTCCATACTTAGAAAATCATATATTTTAGTTTTGAACTAACATCCACTAGCGCGTTTGCCTTAATTTTTAAAAGGTCTAAACCTTGTCGATTTCAACTAACAAGCATATCACGACATAGCCCATACTGCATATTGACCTATAGGAGCGAAATACTTAAGCATACTTTGACTATTTTGCTCAATATAATTCATCAAAATAGTATCCTAACTATAATTTCAACTTCCTGCGGATTTATGAAAAGTTCTAGTTTAATTTCGGATTCAATTTCTAAGCTATCAAATAAATTATTGAACAATTTCTACTCACCAAAATAAAAGTTTTATTTCCCTCTACTAAACTTGCACTTCAATTTTTATTTAAGTACTAAATACAAGTTATGTTTTATTCTTGTTTATAGAAATTGCTTTTCGTGCCAAACAATTAAAACTACTTTTCCTATTTTCTTGTTAGGATTTTCATTAGCGCATTTAAGTAAACTAACTCACTATATTAATAGATCTACCTCTCAGGCCATAATCTCTGTGCTTAGCGAGCTCGTAACACCAGAGGTGTTACAACACCCATCGTCATGGCGCTGTTTCAGCAACAGTAGGCACCACCACCACGAGGAGCTTCTTCAACCAACGACGTCGACGAGTGGGCAACGATATAGCGCGAGGACGCGCTATGCGGAGAAAGGGGGAGTGTTGTCATAGGCCGATATAGCCATAATGGGCTATGGAAGTATGGGGCCAAGTCGGGCCAATAGGGCCTAGTGTGAATAGTAACCATTAGTACAGTAGCATGGGTACTGTAACAATTAGGTTTAGGAAGAGTCTAGAAGCTAGGTTTGCTTGTAGGTCAATTCAAGTCGAGTCAAGTTCTCCCTATAAGTATAAAGGGAGATGTATTCTTTCAATCTTAAGCAAAAACAGTGTACAATAAACCCCTCTATCCCTCTCCCTCTCTTCTCCTGCCGCCGCTGCCCCTCTCCTCTCCCTGCGCCTCCCTGCCCTAGCACCGCAGCAGCAGCAACGGCTCGCTGCTGCCCCGCTCCGCCGCCTCCATGCAGCCCGCTGCCTCTCCACTTGCCCCAGCCGTCGTGGCCGCACCAACCACTCTTAGCCAGGCTGGCTGCTGCCGCCACCTCCTCCATCTTGCTAGGCTCGGCTAGCCCTAGGGCTGCCGCTTCTCCCTCTAATCCCCCCTCTATTCTCCCAATTCACCCTCCCCCCCCCCCCCCCCCCCCCACACACACACACACACACACACCAGGCGTCTGACATGGACTAAAGCAATCTCATCATTGCATAAACCAAACATCCTAATAATGATAGATTGAGAACGTCCTAGCTAGTCTGCAGACGCTAGCGCAACCTAAGATATATTTGACCTGACGGGTTCCTCCTATGCAAGATACCGTTGGTTTTTCCGTAAAGCCCGAGTGTAGCAGAATACCTTTTTTTTCCAAAACCGAACCTTTGGTTTCCACAAAGGTACTGCAAGCTGTGTGGTCGTTACGGGTTGCACGCGAGGGGCTCGTGTAAAGACACAATCTGGCGACAACACATTAACAAACTTTTACGTGACTCCACTAGCGTAGAAGAATTCACTATCAAATGCTACGCTGGAAGACTAGTTCTTCCTAATTATACCTGATCACATGTTGGTTCGAACCAGTAGGTGTTTTTTTTTATTTACCTACCCCCTCCGTCCCAATGACACTAGCTTCTGCGATTGGAATTTTGTCCTAAAATAAATGGATAGATGGTGCGAGTTCTAAGACATGCATACGAGCATATAGAAGATCAGTATCCAGAAGCTTCGTAATCCAGCCTGAGACCAACGAAATAAAAAATCGATTTTCAAATAAAAAATAAAAGAAAACCGATGGAGGCTTGATGCTGCAAGAATACCCTAGCCTTTTCTATAGGGGTACAAATGTAATTTTACCAGCGTTCATGGTTTATGAATCCAAACCTAGAATCCCAACTTATTTTGAGACAGAAGGAGTATGTCTGACCGATCTCAACATAGGGTTAGAATTTCAGTATGCGGGTTAGGTTATTGGTGTAACATACGGCCTACGTCTGGTTTCGCAGATTGTTACGGGTCAAAAAGTTACGGTAATGCTACGGTGCCGTCCGTCCGGACGCTCCTTGGTGGGCTGCGACGCTAGCCCCATCTATCCTCTCCCATCCGCTCGGGAGTTTCTCAAAAAAAAATCCTCTCATCCACTCATTCCTATCTCTTTCAGGGGCAATGCCCACCACCGCAATCCAAGAGGCACGAACACGTCAAGGGAAGCCAACGAATCTGGACAAGCGCTGCCCCTGTCATCGTCGGCATGTGTTTCCCGGTGGGCTCCTCGAAGCTGGTGCTCCCAAAGCATCTGCTCCACCTCTTCCTGCTACTTGGGTACATCCCCCTCGCTTCCTCCTCTAGGTATTCGACGCCGTGGGCCTCGGCGGCCTGCTAGATCTTGGGGACAACCACCAGGTGCTACTACAGGATGGCGCGCGTGCGGCTGCCCTATCCCAGTTGTGTGGCCGCTGCCTCCCCGCCATGTCACGGAGCCGCCGCCGCCAGGCCGCTGTCTCCAGCACGCCGACGGACCTCCATTCTCCCAAGCAACAAGGAGATGTTGCACTGAAAGCACATGTTTTAAGTGTTTTAGATGTTTCAGAGGCATGTTGCAAGTGTTTCATATGGATGTCGCAAAAGTAGATCGGAGATGTTGCATATGTTGCAAACGCCTATCCCCAATGTTTCATCTGTGTTTTTAGACGTATGTTACAAGTGTGTTTATCTGGATGTTGCATACGTTTCACACATATTTTGTAAGTGTTTTTATCTGGATATTGTGTATGTGTTTGCAATGATTTTCAAGCGTTTTCAGAAGCATGTTTAAAGTGTTCATCTATCTTTAGACGTATGTTGCAAATGTTGCATCTGAATATTTCAAAAATACATCGAGGTGTTGCACATATTGCGATGTCACTCGCCTGCTGCTGCTAGAGGGGGCACGATGGGGCAAGCGGGGCGCAGATGCCACGTGGGGTCGGGCGGGGGTATAGACGCCGCGTGGGGTTGAGTGGGCGCAGACACCGTGTTGTGCTAGTGCGGTGGTGGAGTGTAGATGTTCGAACACACGCGTCCATTCGAACGTTTGGGTACCCGAACTACCAGAAAACTTATGGCTCGAATCCACCTCACGCTCTAATTGGGTTAGGTTTTTTTGAATGGAGCGGATGCGGTTGATGGGTTTGGTTGGCCATGATCTGATCGGGTCTTATTACTTTACTCATGGATAAGGATGGCAACAGGGATGTACCCGTCGGGTATCGTCAGAATGTTCTCTTCCCCGCTATGGAGAATTCATCCCGTCCCCGTCCCCGTTAACTGTCTCGGGTACAGATTCTTACCCATCCCTGTACCCGTCGGGTATCGGTCGGGTAATAGATACCCGACGGGTACTGCATACCCGATAAACAAGGACACTTGGGGTCGCAGCTTTGCAATCGGAGACGTTTCTTCTTCACCCGGGTATAAGTGTCAGAGTCTCGGAGATGCCGAGGAGAAGGAGCGAGGTTGCGAGGAGGACGAGCAAAGGTGGTAGAGAGACCGAATTGAGGAAGCGAGGGGCACGAGCGCTCGTGAGGCAGGCGTGCTTGTGCTGCTGGCGGAGATGGTGAGAAAAAATTGAAGTAGGGTTCCTAGAACACACAAATTATATATATAATTGTTCAGATTTGGGTCAAAATACCTATGCTGAGTTTCTTTGAGCCTAATACTCGCTTGACAGCTCAAACAGCCGGGTTCCCCAACGGGTAACGGGGACGGGTAAACAGGGAACATTCCCGTACCCGTTATACCCGTCGAGGATGAATTCTTGTCCATGTAGATACCCGCGGGTAAAGATATGATCATATCCCCGTTTCCTAATAGATCAAATACCCGTCGGGTATCGAGTATCGCGCCGTTGCCATCTTTACTCATGGAGTCGTGTCAGAAAACCACGGGAAACCCGAGTACCAAATGACAACTGGCTTCTCTTGCTCTGTTCTGTATCGTTGGGCAGTGGGCCCTCCCGCCGTCAGGCTCGGGGCACGCGCGTCGGCGCCTTCCCCGTCCTCAAGCTGCCAGCTGGGGCCCGCTGCAAGACGTTGACCTCGCGCGAGCTAGCCTGCACGGGAGCGGCAGCGGCGTCGACGGACGACGGACGACGGGGCCTTGGGCCGCGACCAGGTGGGCCAGCCTGCTGAGCAGCAGCAAAGGCGTAGTTAGGTGCCAAACAGGCCGGCCAGGCAAAGTTGAGGGCCTGTGATCACATATGATATGAGCAGCAGGCCAGCAGCTGCTGCTGATTCCGCATCACGATGTCGCGTCCTTTTGCAGCTTTGCAAACCACTACGCTCTTATGGCCTGGTTATCAATGAGTTCGTGTTTGCTGTGGCGCGATCGTGCAGGCAAAGTGCCAAAGTGTTGCTCGCACATTTGATTCAGGCAGGGCAGATTGTGTTAAAATGCAGTAGGCTTTCACTTGTTGCTAGCTGTGTAATATACTGAATGTCGTCTGCGTAGCCTTGGACATCATCACCTTGTCATCATCGCTCCTCTCTACTCCTAATTCACTCACACAGCACTGGATCAGATATGTGTACGTTGTTCAATCCAAGTCATCCATATAAAGGAGGTTGGAGGATCCTATGCCAATGGTATATAGTATTTTTCCATAATAAAGAGCTTTATTATGGATTTATGGACCCAAAAAAAAGTAATAGTCATGTTATATATATATATATATATATGACCCTTTATTTCTTCATTCTTTAGTCCATGGTGGTCAAAACGGTCAATAACAATGGTGACTAGCTATAAGGTAGGTTTGTGTTGGAAGCTCAATTTTTACAAGCTTTGGTAAGCAGTTAGTCGAATTTCTTCTTATTAAAGAATATATCCACGTTTTAGTATGCAAAAGTTACATCTTCAAATTTCGTCTAATAAGGTTACGCCGAGTTTTCAACAATTGACAGCACACTAATATGAGAGAATAGAGAAGGGATTTCAGTGGTAACAAAGAACAAAAGGAATACTAAGTCTGCGACCCTTTATTTGAAAAATTAGAGAAGGGATTTCAGCGGTAACAAAGAACAAAGGGAAACAGTCTGCGGCCCTTTATTTATTTTTACCGTGGAGTAGTCACATTATTATCACAACAATGGCCCCCATTTGGTAGAGCTCCTACTAGTTTAGTAGTTTTTTTTTCTCTTTCCTCTCTCCTTCTCTCATGGAGGGGCAGTGGGAGCAGGCGAAGCAAATAAAAAAACTAGAGCATGTAGGAGCTCTATCAAAATGGGCCAATATATTAGTGTTGATCTACCACACCCTAGGATGATGTGTTCACTCTCGGTGTGTCACATCGGATATTTGACATTAATTTGGAGTATTTAATATAGACTAATTATAAAACCAATTGCACAGATAGAGACTAATTTACGAGACGAATCTATTAAGCCTAATTAGTCCACGACTTGACAATGTGGTGCTATAGTAAATATATGTTAATGATGGATAAATTAGGCTTAATAGATTCGTCTCACAAATTAGTCTTCATCTGTGCAATTAGTTTTATAATTAGTTCATGTTAGTCCTCTTAATTAACATCACGACGGCCGTGGCAGCATATATATATATATATATATATATATATATATATATATATATATATATATATATATGCCTACTTTATATACACAAGCAAAAAAAAAAAAAAAAAAAAAAAGACAGGATTTGCCAGCCAATCCGAAAGCCAAGTCCCAACGGCACTCACTACTCACTAGCTAGAAGGAAATATTCCTTCCTCAAGCTGCTGCTGCAGTGCTGCTCGTGCGCTCCTGCCTGTCGACGACAGAAGGGAACCCAGCAGCACACTGTTCCTCTCTCTCGGCGCACGCACCGGTCACGCGCCATTGCCATTCTCCTTGTTGTCTCCTCCTGCTGCTGCCAGGCTGCCAGCCACTCGGCTTTGCTTTGCTACTGCCATTGCCTCGCCCCCTGCTCCGTCCTCGTGCTCGCCTTTGCCCTGCTGCAGCTTTGCTCTGTCCGCCTCGCCTTGCCATCGTCACGCGCTGCTTTGCTTAGTCCACTACCACTGCTCCCTCCTGCCTCTCCTCGCCCCGCTCTTGGCGCCGCCGTAAAGCTCCCTCCTTGCGTTGTGTTGGGCCTTCAATATTCAGCCCGCGGCGAAACGTTTCCGGCGCCGGTAACGCGCTCCACCGCACCGCGTCGCGTTGCGCGGGAGGTGTTCGTCGAGAAGCGCGCGACAGATAGATGATGAGGGACCTGACCTGCTTCGGGGAGACCAGCGTCCAGATCGCGGACGCGTCCTCCTCCTCCTCGTCCTCGGGCACGGGCGCCAGCGGCCGTGGCAAGGGCAAGGGCATTGGCGGTGGCGCCTCCGCGGCGTGGAGCCGGAGCCGGGTCACGTGCCTCTACCACGCGCGCCTCGCCGGCCGGCCCTGCGCGGTCTCGGTCACGTGGACCCGGGGCGGCGGCGGCCTCGTGGGGCGCCAGGCCGCCGCGCTCGGCAGTCGTCGTCGCCATCGGCTGCGCGTCCGTGGACCACCGCCTGTGCCGCGCGGACGTCAGGCCGTGGCTCTTCTCCAAGCGCAGCAGGGGCTCCAAGACCCTCGACGTCGCCGCCGCCGCAGCCGCCGCAGGCGGCGGCGGCGCCGGCAAGGTCGACGTGTTCTGGGACCTGTCCGGCGCCAGGTTCGGCGCGGGGCCGGAGCCGCTGGAAGGGTTCTACGTGGCCTGTGGTCTGCGGCCTCGAGATGGTGCTCCGGCTCGGCGACATGAGGAAGGAGGCGTACCGCAGGACGGGCGCCGGCCAGGCCGGCCCCGGACGTCGACAACGCGCTGCTCGTGGCCAGGAGGGAGCACGTCGTTGGCAGGAAGGTGTACTCCGCCAGGGCCCAGTTCTGCCACGGCGGCCCGTGCCACGACGTCGTGATAGAGTGCGACCGCGACATCGACACCGACGGCGCCGGGGTGGTGAGCAGGGACCCGTGTCTCGAGATTCGCGTCGACAGGAGGCCGGTCGTGCAGGTCAAGAGGCTGCCGTGGAAGTTCAGAGGCAACCAGATCATTCTGGTGGACGGGCTGCCCGTGAAGGTGTTCTGGGATGTTCATGGCTGGCTCTTTGGCTCGGTGACGGCCGATGCGGTGTTCATGTTCCGGACATGCCAAGCGGCGCCTGAGAAGTCCGTGCCGTGGGCATACTCGCAGATATTCAGGGAGCCTCAGTTGCAAGGACATCACGGTTTCTCCCTGATAATACATGCATGGAAGGTTTAGTAGGTGTGTCTGTGTGCAGGATCGAATTGACTGCCACATAGATCATCTTCCATGTGTCAGTGAGATGATTTATTAGTGAGTGTGTTGTGGATGTGGAAGTTTAGGGAAGCTCTAAATATGTTTTGTTTTCCAGGCCTTTTGCTTTGCTGCCTCCTATATATAAGCTCTGTTGGATATTTTCCCAAGATTATACTGTATGATGTTTTGTTAATTTTGTCGATCCCTTTTCCTCACTTGTCTTGGTGGTGGAGACTAGTCTCTCTCAGTGCTCAAAGCTGTAACCATGTTAAGTTGTTAACACTTTGACACCAAGATGCTGTAATGATGAAAAACTGAAAAAGGTACAGAAAGTTTCAGTACACTGTTTTCAGGTCCAAATATATATTGGAGGCGCTAGCCTGTTTATATTTTGGGGGACAGTACTTATACTCTGTATTTTAAGAGCTGTTCCTCTGTATATAGCTACAGACTTTATTATTTTTCCTGATTTTCATTCTTTGGAGAAGTAGAGCTTATGGAGGTTGTCAAGAAACACTAAGCATTTAGCATGTTTTTTTTAATATTGCAGTTCATCTTTATGGTCATCGGTGGATCTGAATATGCCGATTCTTAGCAGGAGAGTCCAAGCAAAGGGTAAGTCCAATTGATTGGGCCAGTTGCAAGACATTGAGTGGATACAGATCCAGTAGCTTTGGTCTTCTAGAAGGTGATACTCCTGTCATGTGAATTTTTCCTTCCACACACAGTTTCACTGCTTTGTGGTTTCTTGGTTCTATTTCTTTCTACTAATTCTCTACTCTGCTTGGCTATCCATTCAGACAGAAGGGTCTGATGAACGTACATCATGCTATTTAGTTGACAAATGGCAATAGAGTTTTTTTTTGGGGGGGGGGGGGGGGGGGGGGGGGGGATGATATGGCAATAGAGCTTTAAAAACTATTCAGACTGCTGCACTAATTTGCCTCTGGCTATATTATTCCTATGGAGTAGATAAGGTGTTGCCTCTGTATAACCAAAGACACTATTCTGACTTTACCTTCCTGATAGGGTATTGTACTGTCCTTTTTTGTATCTATTATGCTTTTTTCCCCAGTTGCATATGCTTTGCACGGTTGATGCATCACCATCAAATGAAACATTTCAAAGAAACATATTTGGCTGTATATAAGCACTAGTTAGTTGATCAAGTCACTGGGTGAAAAAATAGATAAAAAGATTTCAACATCTTTGGATGTGTATTAACTGCATTATTGGCTGAATAAAAAAAAGAAACTGCATTATAGTCCACTGTTCTTTGGATCTCAGATCTTCACAGGCATACCAAGAATTGAGCCTCTTGCTTGATCAAATGGGCTACTGGAGCTCAAACTTCATTTTTTTACCCATGTTTTATATTCCATATCTGCTTGGTTAGAGTATCTACCTTGTTTGAAAGAATTGAGCCTCTTGCTTGATCAAATGGACTACTGGGGTCACCGAATTAACATTCAAGTTGTTTGATAGAATTGTATCCTACATATTCTTGGTTAGTGCATCTCAAATTTTATTTAAAACATGCTTAATTCATACACTAGAATCTTTCTTTCAAAAAAAAAACACTAGAATCAGAATTACCACTGCTAATATTGCCAGAGCAAAGTTCTGCTACATAATCAGCTTCCTGAAGATGAATTTGATTAAAATCTAATTAGTCTGTTTGATGTGTCTCACACCAGCTTTTCATTCATTTAACTAGACATCCTAGAATTCAGTTGGCTGATTATATTTAAAAGTATGACTGAGTTCATGTTCTGGTAAATGAAGAAACTCTGTTACTTTCTTGGATCCTGACATTTCAAACGGACATGTCAACTGATTGCAGTGAATCGTCTAATGGTTGCCCTGGAACAGAATGCAAAGTAAACAATGTTTTCATGTTTTGTCAGAAATAGTCTGAATGACACTGTGTAGATCTTACTGTCGCAGTAATTGTTTCTAGACATCGTCTTCCAGATAAGTTTTTTTTTTTTTTTTTGAAGCTGTCTTCCAGATAAGTGACTAGCATTTATGCATATGAGAAAGATTGCTTCCATGCAGTTGCCATTCAGAATCTTGTCACTACTTACTAGCAAGTGGGTGAGATGACCATGAATCATTTTTATGATGTTTGCACGTGAACAGAGGACTTGTTTTAGTATAAAAAGCAAGGAGCAGTGAAACGAAACATACCTTCTGATATAGCTCAATTCTGTTCGCTTTTCTTGCAGAATTTGCACTTCTTCATAGGGGATGATTTTACATCTGTTAATCTCATATCTCTTCAGTTATTGACTTACGATTGATGCAGATTATGTAGGCTATCTTCATATCTTGCTCTTGCAAGGGTCTTGGACTGTGTGCTGTAATTTTGGCAACAGGCAAAGCTGAGGGCACCAAGTGAGACGTGGAACAGAACTGTGTGCTATGAAGACAACGAAGAAAAACATTTGGATCTATTGTAAATTATTTTCTAAACTGATATAGTTTGCTCCTTGCACAATAAAACATCCTAAAATTGTTAACATTTTTTTGAATGAAAAGCTGATCCTGTTCACTGTTTGTTGCATGTTGCCACCAGTTTGCTATGTAGAATGCCAGATTCAGTCTGCAAGTGTTTCTAGTTTCGTCTGATGAGCTTTGAAACCATGTTCTCACTTATCAGGAGCAATATATCTATTCAAGTTACACTCCAATTTCACTTTTTTTATTGGATAAATAATTTTCTTTGCATCTGAGCCAGGAATCAGCTACTAATAAATTGTCAGCAATACACAACAAGGAATGGTGAAGGGCGGGCCTGGTGCAAACGGTAGAGTCTTACCGCCTGTGACCGGAAGGTCCCGGGTTCAAGTCGCGGTCTCCTCGCATTGCATAGGCGAGGGTAAGGCTTGCCACTGACACCCTTCCCCAGACCCCGCACAGAGCGGGAGCTCTCTGCACTGGGTACGCCCTTACACAACAAGGAATGGTAGGGCTGATGTCTGTCCTATAACTGTAAGTATTCTTGTTCTTCATCCTTCAAACACAGTTTGCCAGTGCCAAATCAGCACTTCTGTTAATATTCATGTGCAGAAAAAATAACTAGTATTCAAATTAATAAATGGAACATCTTGATTTTGCTCCACGCCTCAACTTGTTTTCTTATGTTTAGAACAATTTCGAAAGAAAATAACAATTACGGTGGCTTTTTCTTTTTCTTCTTTTGCTGTTACTAGTTGTGACGTCGCATCCCTTTATTTTTGCAAGTCACACAAACTGCTGTTGGTGAAGTTGTTTCGTGTGCGAGGATGGTGATGGAACACAAAACCTTTGAAATTTCTTACACTAGTCTGGACCAGACAGATGTGAACTGATGGTTCTGCTGGGGGCCTGTCAATATTAAGCATCAACAGCATACAAGTGGCCAGTAAACTGTCCTCAAGAAGACCAGTGGCCAAGAACAAGAACTTCAGTCGGTAAGGCTCGGGCGGGCTTACCTGATCAGTGATTATAATGAGTGAATCCTGTGTGAATTTCATTTTGCTTACATGCTAAGTCGAGTAGTTTATGTTTCCTCGCTATTACATGACATTCTAGAATAACAAGGAAACAAAGAATAATAAAGACCCTGGCTGGTCCACATATAGACCTTTCCCTTTTTTGATGGATGAATCTTTCTGAAACTTTTTACTGTTTTCCTCTGTTTTTGTTTTGTCGCTACCCTATTGAAAGAATATAAAAATCTCACAACCTTACATGTAAATGGTAACTCGGTAAAAGTAAACTTCGATAAATCAACTCTAGAGTTATTTGAAGTCAAACTTTTTTATGTTTGACCGAATTTATAGAAAAGAGCATAAGTATTTATGAAACAAAAAATAAGCACATTATAAAAATATATTTTATTGTATCCAATAATACTAATTTGGTGTCATAAATCTTTGCACTCTTTTCTACAAATTCGGTCAAATTTAAAAAAAGTTACTTAAACTAACTCTAGGAATTGACTTATAGGGACGGAGGTAGTATGTGTAATTAGGGATGGCCATTCACTTGTCTGCATCTCATCAACAGGACAACATTATGTTTTTTTTGCTATTACAAAATATTCTTTTTTTTCAAACGAATTATTACACGATATTCTAGAAGAACAATCCAACGAAGGGCAGAGACCCTGGCTGGTCAAATCAACCTGTTTGAACCTTTTTTATTGTTCCCTCGGTTTCTGTCTGGTATCCTATGATATTAGAACTTAGAAGCATCTTAAACATTAGCAGCCCAAAACCTTGTGTCTTTTTGTCTAAATCCTACATGTATGTAATAACTCACCTTATTGACAGATTATATATATACAAGTTGGGACGGCCATTCAGTTGTTTGTACCTCTTCAACAGCGTTAAGAGCACCACCTCATGCATTCTTTTCTGCAACTTGGAGAAGCTAATGCGTCTTGGTCAAGGGCTGTACGCACAGCATACCGACAACACAATAGACAACATCTAAAAGGTATGTTCTACTTACTAGTCTGAGTGAGTGCGCAATACCTATTCAAAGGTTAATGATTACTTAAATCAAATTAGCGATCGTTTCGTCATGCCTTTTTTTGTGCACTAGCTTAAACGCATAATAGGTCCAAATCGGCAAATCAATCGGACCCAGGAAATCAGTATCCTGCTGCCTTATGCAAATATCAAAATCAAAAGCTATGACGACCATTAGTGTTTGTTCAAAGACATTCTTTGATTCTTTCCTTTAACAAAGGGGAGACCAAGATATGGTATAAAACACAAGGATGGCGGCAAAGGCTGACCAAACAGCACTTGAAGTACATACATACAGAATTATAAAAGCTGATAAGCCTGCAGAAGGTACATCCAACAGGAAAAATGAAATCCACATACATACATATTATAACCACATTCTGGTGTGGCACTACTACCTTACTTGCATTACTAGTATATAGTATTCTTTTTTTGGGGTGGGGGTTAGGTTAAAGGGTGCGAAATCGCGGTTCCAAGGGGAGAAAGTGAGGGGAGTTTGGAAGAAGAGTGAGGAGGGGAAAGGGACAAGATACCAGAATAATTGCTGAGGACACCATGATTGGGCTGCAAGGAACGAACGAACGAATTGCACATTGTGTGGCCTGAGGGACGGTACAGTGCAATAGACTTCACCCCTGCCCCCGTGCCAAAAGCACGCCCTGATGGCTACCTGATCTCTACCCCGGCATCCTCCTGCTGCTGCCTATTTCCTTTCCTCCGGGTGTTTGCATAGGAGACCTGCCAGCGCAGCCACATTTTGTTTGTTCCTAGCTCGTTTTCCTCCCTCTCCGTGGGGATGGGGTGGCTCCACTCCCTCTTCTCCCCTCTCAGGAGGATGTGGGTGAGGGCGCATTCCGAGCGCCGCAACCGTAAGTAGTTCTAGTTCATCATCATCATCTCTCTCTCTCTCTGTGCCTCTGAGCATGGTCATCGTATCATATCCTGCAAGCGCATCGGGCACTCGATCTTTGTTGTGATCTTGCTGCATTGCAACCTGAAACATCGTGTTCTTGCTGGCCTGCCTGCCTGCCTGCCTTGCTGTTTCTGACATTGCATATGCTTGCACAAATTGACTTGCATTGATAGATAACTGGGGTGACTTTGCTTGGCAGGGAGGGGATATGCACATCCTGTACAAGGACGTGCAGTCGTTGCCAGGACGAGGACGTGCACGTCCTCTGGTCCATCCTCATCGACTCGCACCGCCACCCGGCTGTCCTCAAGCTCAAGCTCTGAAGAAGCTCAGCAATGGCGTGTACCTATTTATGTGGGGTACAGTGTGAGAGAGCAGCACTGCTAGCTAGCTCCCTTGCGTACGTACGTAGTCCTCCCATCCTTCAGTACTACTCCTATATGGTTTGTCTTTGATGAGGGTACTCGCTCATCGGTCATTGCCGCCGCCTTCGCATTCCGAAACCGAAGGGGGAAAAAAAAGAGAATGAAGAAGAGAGAGGTTTCTATGATTGTGTGTGATGTTTTTCCCTTTGTTTCTTTGAGGTTGAGATGTCACCTTTGTTTGTGTTGGGCTTGAAAAATGAGTGTGAGGTTGAGCTCTCTGTACATAGACACACACAACACTTGCTCAAGTGCCTTACCTTAAATTCCATCGTACTGTACAGTTGTGTGTATTTGCATTGTACGTGTGTATGTATGGGATGGAGGCTGCTGGTTGTTAGACTGTATCTGTCCCTGCTTTTTGGTTACATTGTTTTTTAAATTGCCCGTCAATTTCTTGGTGCCCTGACGCGTCCCTGACCCTCGTTATCTCACGCACGCACGAATGGCTGCCAAGTGGTCGTGCTCATGTATTTTGGACTAGAATATATGCAGCTAGGTTTTAAGTGTATCGATCAATGCTTCTATATAATCCAGAAAGAGTAGTCCAAGACAATTTGGGTAGTTTTTTTATTTACTTTATTGCCACAAATTGCCAGAACAGAAATAAATATCTTTCAGCGGAAGCAGCCGGCTTGCCGACACTCATATGTATGTATAGCCGTATGTATTCATCGTGGAGCCAAAGGTATCGGCCCTGTTCGCTTGTCTTATAATCTAAACTTTTTAGTTTTTTTCAGTAGAAACAGTGTTTTTCTCACACAACAAATTAGCCGGAACAATGTTTCGGGTTGTTTTTTCAGCGAAGCGAATGGGGCCATCGTGTGCACGGGTTATTATACTTCAACTATGTAGGAGTTGTTGAGCAAGATTTTTTATATGTATGTATCTTTTGAAGCAAACATTTATGTATTTGATGAATGATGATCACATATATTACCTTATCTAGTTATCTAGAAAGACTTCAGATTCAACTATACTTTCACCTACCTACCAAGATATTCTTTTTACATGCTTATTTTATATGGTTCGTTCACTTTTGCATCAGTAAAAAGGTTACACCTGGCCCCCGCAACGGTGGGGCCCACTTTGCACCAGTCGTGTTCCTTGCTTTACGAGTATCTCCTCTATCTCAAGACGAATGCTTCCAGATTTGATTTAAGTTAAGCTATCCTAAATTTAAGTAAATCTATACTTAATATTAAGGGCAGTCCTAACGGGGCAATAATGATGATTTCTATCTCTAATAAATGATCTGTCAACTAAGCAAAATACTGATATGGTAACCTAGGGCGTGTTTGCGCACCTGGCCCAGCATGGCCTAGCCAGCCTAAACGGACCAGGCCGGGGCAGGTCTGCCCCAACTGCTGCAACGCAGCTTGTTTGCGCACCTGGACCGATTCAGCCCGGCCCAGACGAGCTGGTGTTTGTGACCCAATACTCAGCCGGGCTCAAACGCCAACCGTTACCAACTGCCAAGCACAGATTGTGTTTGCCAGTTGCTGTGCTCGGCCTGGCTCAAAGAGAAAGAAGAACAGCATGATCAATAGAGAAGCAAACACTTTGAATGAAAATATACAAAAGACATAGGCCTCAGACTAATTCCATTTAATCAACACATATATTGCCGGCTACATTGCATAATCAAAAAAGCAAATTAAGAACAGTAACAGAATTAAGTAGTTTGGCAAGCCGAGAAGGGCAACAAGTTAACAGAAAAGAGAGTACATGAATCAAAGTAACATGTAGCCAACTAATACAGTCATCCTATTGTGTCATCATCGGCCTAATTAAAACAACAGCTGTGGCACATGAACAGCTTGAGTGACAGACCAACTACAACCATAAACAAGATCAAGATGACAGCATTTTTGCAATAGCCTTGCAGCTCAGGTGAATGAGGATAGATTTCAGAACCTTGACCTGTCATCAGTTCATGGGATGCTGATGCATCCCCATGAGGGGCATGAATTGGTAACAGCAAGGGTTCTTGAGGTACCCTTGCATTAAAATCTCTAAGAGCATCATCATAGTTGTTGTACTTCTGATAGATAGCCCCTTCTTCTCTAAGCACTTGCTTAGCACACTCATACCATGTAAAATAAATCCCAGGTTTCTTCCCTTCAAAGACCACATAGCAAGGAGGCATTCTCTGAAACCAACCAAATGTAGAACATGTAAGTGGTCTGAATGACATGCCTCAGTCGACCATTCAGTTTGAATGATGGTGAACATCATCGGCAACTTGATAAAAAAATTAGCCTCAGCTGTTATTTTCCTTGTTTAATCATTGGTGGCTACCAAGAATTGTAAGAACCAAATAAAGAGGCAAATAAACAACAGTTGCACTCACTGCCATCAGCCATCACAAGAGGATGTTGTTGCTGTGGAGTACAACTGAGCAAATAAAGAAGAAAGCACAACACTGTAAACCATCAAAACAAGAATAAGGTAGCCACCTCAAGTTTGTTTTATGCATCATAGGCCTTTAAATCCCATAGTTACCACCAGAGGCATAAACAACAAAAAAGGCAACTAGTTATCAAATAAAAAGTAGCCAACAGAGGCTACAAATAAGTTTCTTACAATACCAAGTTCAGCCCAACAGCCAAGGGCTCAAATGTTCCCAAATCCTTGCCTATTGTTAGCCACCCTCCTAGGCAAACTACACCATCAAGGTCAAGTGTCAAAAGAACAAGCAGACTGCACAAAAGGTCCTGTTGTCAAAAGAAGAGAGAGTGGATGAAGGGGGGGTGGAGGAACTATACATCTCTACAGTCAACCCCCTCCTGGTCTTCTAGCCCTTCATGTGTAGTGGAACTACATATAGTAGTTTTTGGCCAGGAAGGTCCTAAGCCAAAGGGCCCTGTGGGCATCACTCATGTTCACAAAGCCCCTGCCTTGGGCCTTGTTGTCTAGGAGGAAGGTGTAGGCAACAATAAGTGCCTCCTCACTGAAGCCAGGCATCTCCATCACAGCAAGGTACAGATTGGCATCAACATGGGCAGGTCCAGTCTCCCTAAGAGCATTGGCCACATTGTTCACAGCATCTGACATGTTAGTCAACATGAGCATCTCCTCCTCAGAGAAGTTCCCTCTCTTCCTCTTTGGGCCAGCAGCTGAGGAGGTAGGAAGCAGTTCAGTGGCCTTGCTATCCCCTCCCTGTTCACTAGGAACTGTGGTGTGGGTCAAAGGAGGACCATCAGCCTTGGCACCAACACTGTCAGCCTGGTTCTGCCCTAAGGCTTCACCAGACCCAAGTGCAAACTTGCCTGTGGCCATGGCATTAGCAAAGATAGCCTCCATCTCAGTGTAGAACCTAATAGGGCAGTTAAGAAACTCTGCATCTTTAGGATGGTCCTGCAGAGTTGGGCAAATGTAGTTTAAGAAAGGCAAATGTAGGTAGTCAAGGCAAAGACGAGATCAAACTGCTACCTTGCAGTGGCCAAGGTAGTGCTCTTGCTCAAGCATGATAGCATGAGCCTGGTCATCCCAAAGAGCAGCACTAAGGTCCTTCAACTTGCTCACCCTAGCCCATTTCTGCCTCCACTTCCTCAAGTGGTTGTACACTTGAGTTGGGCTAACAACCTCCCCACAGAACTGCTTGAGGGCTTTGGCCATAGAATTCACATCTTTGTCCTTGAAAACCTTCTCAGGCCTGCTACCATCACTAACAAGGGCAGCCATCCTCCTTAGCACAAAGCCAGAGGTGGTGTTGGTCCACCTCATTGCCCTCACAGCCCCATTCCCAGCTACAGGAACAACAACATCAATAGGGTTTGCTGCACCTGGAGTAGCACCAGCACCAGCACCAGCTGCAACAGGGGCAGCAGCACTAGCACTAGCACCAGCTACAACAGGGGCAGAACCACCATTGATGAGCTGCTCCATCACTGAAGTACCAGCAACAAACCCACCCTCAAATGCACCTGAATCCATCCTAGGACTGGCATGTAATGAAATCAACAACAGAATTAGTCAAGAACAGGCTGACAACAATATTAACAGTTGTATGAACTAACCACAGACTAACAGATCATGAAGAACAGAATGTTTCAAGAATAGAATGAATGAGGCATAAAATTGGTCTCAGCTTTGTCCACCAAATTATTACATCAGCATGACACACATGAGTTCCATAGCAGGGTACAGAAACTAAAATCAAGAACATATTACATCAACTAGTGTTTGTTCCCCTCCCTTCCCACATAGCATTGCAAATGGCATCCCTTATTTCAGCCATGTCAACAGAGTCTTGGTCCAGATGGGCTGGGGGCAGGTTGGTTGGATCAGCAGAAGTAGTGAAACCTTCCTCATCAGAAACTACTTCATCAATGCCAAAACCTAGGATCCAGTTATGCAAAATGGCACAGGCAACTACAAGCTTCACTTGTGTCCTATACTTGTGGAAGGATTTGTTGTCCAAGATCCTAAACCTGCCCTTCAGTGCACCTATAGCCCTCTCCACAGTCACTCTAAGTGATGAGTGCCTAAGGTTGTAGAGCTCCCTTACATTGGTGGGCCTGTTCCTTGGGCCATACTCAGACAAATGGTACCTAACCCCCCTGTAGGGAGGTAGGAAACCATTTTTGCATGCATACCCAGCATCTACCAAGAACATTTTACCTACACAAGACATCTACTATGAGAGTGTGTGTTAATAGGCCATGGAATATGTAATTAGTGTTGGTGTGCAATTACCTTCTGGCAAACTCAAGCCATCTTCCCTGGCTACAGCATCTGCCAAAACAGTTGCATCATGGGCAGAGCCCTCCCAGCCAGCCAGGACATAAGTGAATTTCAGATCACAATTCACAACTACCATCACATTTTGGGTGGGATTCTTTTTCCTACCCCTAAAAGCTTGTTGCATGCGCCTAGGAACCCTTGCTAGGAAATGAGTGCCATCTATAAAGCCAATGATATCCTAAAAAGCATGGGTCAGTCATTGCAATAGGTCCAATGTAACTAATGAACCCAGGGTATACAATTACCTTAAAATATGGATTCCATGTATGGCTTCCAAGAATCTTTGGGTGAGTGGTAGTGCTAGCTGGCTTTATCATTTCATTCCTAAGCTCACCCACAGCATACAACACCTGATGAAAGTGCTTGTGGACAGTTTGGATGGACCTCCTAAAGAACTGGTGGACAACCCTAAATCTTTGGTTGTGCCCTACAACATGTAAAAACATGGCAACCTGCTCTTCTACTGACACCCTCTCCCTATCAGTGACAAGACTCTTCTCTCTAAAAGTTCTCACTAACTTAAAAAAAGCAACTCTCTTCATCCTAATCATAGAAATACACTCTGAATCAGTGGAATTGTATATCATTCTCAGTGTTCTCTGTCTATGCTGTTCATTTTCATCCCTAATCAGGGCCAGTGCTATAGGATCAGGCAGTGGGGTTTCAGGTTCAGGGGTTTTCCTTTTCAGCCTAGTAGATACAAAGGTAACCATAACAACAGTCAAGGCAGCTGCCTTCCTACACAGCATGTCACGGCTCAAAGATGTAAAAATGTAACATGATTTCAATTAATGAGCCCTGCTAGGCATCAACATGACTATGAAATGAATGCATGCCAACAAAAGCACGGCTGCATCTTTATGTGATGCCTCCTAGTACTATGTGGACAACATCATCGACCAATGATGGAACAAAAAACTTAGATCAAGAACAGCAAGGTACAAGTAACACTAACAACTGCATCAAACAGTTATGAACAGCAAGGTACAATACAAATCTGAAACAGATCAACAACCCTAATAGATCACGAGCCCAACAGATCAAGAACAGCAAGGTACAAGTAACCCTAATAGGAGCATGAAGCAGTTATAACAAGTATGAAACCCTAACAGATCATGAACAACAACAAACAAGAAACCCTAATAGGTTCGAGAAGCACCACAAAAAAGAAGATTAGGGGTCGATTTCACCTTGGCTCGGGGTCCAAACAACGGAGAGGAGGCGGATCTGGAAGTAGAGGATGCAGATCGGGAAAAAGACGAAGCAGATGCGGACGGAGAAGAAGAGGAACACCGCTGCCACGGAGTCCCAGCAGCAGCCGGAGCGGGGAAGCGGCGAAGAAACTCGGCGCCGGTGACCTAACCCACAACCAGCCGGAGGTCGTTGCCGCCGCCGCCACGCACCACAACTCACCGCCGGTCTCTCACGAGGGAGGTGGAAGAGCAAGCACCGAGTGGAAGAAGGAGAGAGTGGAGAGTGGGAACCCGTATATAAAGGCCGGCGAAATCGCCGCCATTTCGCTTCGCGCGCGGCGGCCAGAGCGGGAGCGGAGAGCGGGGACGCGCGCGAAGACGTTTCCCCTTCCCGCCAGAGCCCGCGCGAGCCACCCCGCCGCCGCCCAAAATCGCCCGCGTGCGTCGCAGACGAGCGCGGCTCGGAAGAAACGAGGGTTTCGCTCGTTTCCAGAGAGCCAGGCGGAGAGGTCGAGTGTTGCTCTGCGAAGCCAGGCTCCCTTGCGGGCCATCGACGACAAACATGACAACTTGCAGCCCACGGGCGCAGCCGGGCCTCCGGGCCAGGGTCGCAAACGCGCCCCTAATTAACGAGGAAAGAGAAGCAAGATTGAGGAAACGTTTAAACCACGTCTACTTTTGAACCGAGGCCACAAGAAACCGCAATTTTAGCGTTGGAAGAAAACCACCCGTTTCTACGTGATGGGGGCCCGCGATGGCCGCGCCGCGCTCGCCTGCTGGCCGCTCCGCTCGTGTGCTGGCCGCCGCGCCCGAGCTTGCCCGGGCCGACCGCCGCGCGAGATTTGCCCGCGCCACCGCGCGCGCTCACGTGCTGGACCGCCGGGCGCCGCGCAAGCTTGCCAGCGCCACCACGTGCGCTCGCTCGCGTGCTGGCGAGATCCATGGTGAGGGCGAGCACGAGCTCAGGCCAAGCTCGCCGACGACCAGGCTGCGCGCGCCGGCCGCGTAGCCCTCCGTCGACGACCAGGCCGCGGCGCCGTCCGTCCAAGCCGCTTAGGCCCCGCTCGCTGCGCCACCGCCGGTCTAGCCGCGCAGGCCCCGCTCGCTGCGCCGCCGTCCGTCCAGGCCGTGCTCGCTGCGCAGGCTGCGCTCACCGCGTTGCCGTACGCGGGCTGCGCTCGCCGCTCTGCCGTCCGGCCAAGCCGCGCTGCCGTACGCCCAGGCCACGCGCACTTGCTGTGCGTGTGCTTGTTCCTGATGAATAAACTCAGCCGATTGAACAGTTTAACTTGGCCGTGCTGAGCAGTGAGCAGGAGGAGTATATACTCATATAGTACGTTGCTTTTCAAGCGTTCATCCGTGGAAAGATGGTGACTACATTAGCTTCTTGAACATTTAAAACGTTGGTTTTTTAAACTACTAAAATCCATACACGCGCGCGCGCAAGCACCACGCACACGCACACGCACACATATACCAAGGAAATTTGGAACGCATGATATCATTAGTTAAATCTCCAATCCTCCTATGTCCATACGAGTTGGAGCAATGCATGTCTACGTACTATACAATATTCAATTCTAAGAGGATTTGGAAGACTTAACATGGTCGGGTTAGAGCAATGCATGTCTACGTACTATACAATATTCAATTCTTAGAGGATTTGGAACACTTGACATGATCGGGTTGCAAGCCGTCCAGAAAGGCAGAAACCAGAGTACTCTGTCTCGTACAATAAACTATATTTCCTGTTGCAAGTTGCAACGCACGGGCACCTTTGCTAGTAATAATTATAACTCTGTTAGCTCAAAAACGACCCATTACTAGGGGTGCAATTGCAGATTTTAAGATTCTCTCTGATCCTTGATAAGTGGTTTGAATCGTGATGTCCAGGATCCAATGTTGTAATTTAATTACACAATACCAGTTGTTCAGTGCAGACGATTAGCATGCAACACTTCTGTTTGATCTGAAGGTAATAGATACTCCTAGATTGACATTAATTTATTCCAGTTATGTTGATCTGAAATTTTAACAAGCTTATAATTCACTATTCATACATAGGCAACATCTGAAGATATGTTGGGGGCAATTAATAAAAAAAAAACAAGCCTTACTTTTCCCCAAACTTCTATATCTTCTGTCAATAAGGTCAATGAAATCTAATCTAATTAATTAGAAGTGCTGAGATGGTAAACTTTTGTGTAGACAAAAAAAAGGAAGCAACAGATAAGTGAAAACCAACACCAAAAATTCACATATGGTTTGGTAAGCAAGCAATTGCTCAGACAAGAATTGAGGTTGTTACCAAATAAAAACAGTATATATGTTGCTCCAAAAGATTGACTTCAATAAGCGGCATGTAAAGTTAGCTGTTGCAACGAATTGGCACATATACTGATACTGTTCGCAACTTCAATAGAGTGATCACAGATTAGAAGACTTTAGTAAGAGTGTCCAAAATTGCAAAGCAACAAATTAAAGGCTACGAATAGGAATAGGAAAACTAAAATTTGGGTATTAGACATGAAGGCAACACAATCTTGAATGGGCATCGAATCTTCATGCATCATCTGCAAAGATGTGGCTGTCAAAGGGATCATCCTGTTTGTGCCTGCTGTGGGTGAGCGAAATCGAACAAGAACCTCTTCTGAATTTAAATTCAACACCTTGAGAAGCTTTGTTGTCCAGTTGAAGCCGTCTGTGTTGATTAGCCATCCAGTTATCATTGCAGTTGTTAATGCATCCAAATACCATTTTCTTTAGGACTTTTGCATTCAAAACAAAGAACTTGGCAAAGTCAACATCAGGTCTCATGCCCCAATACTTCATCACCACCACTTGTCTAAGATGGGACTCAAGGCATTCAATTGGATCCAGTGGATTATAGCTCCACTTATTTTTCCTACTCTTCTGTAGGTCAGCCTGGATAATAAAGAAAGAAATAATATGAGAGCAGTTACTACGCAGTCGGCAATGTCACACAGTAGCTCACTAGATTATACTTTGTCTCAATTGTTCATATTGGCACATGAAGCCAGCAAAGACAAATACTCACCTTGATATACAGCTTCTGCAAGCAGGGGAAACACTTGAGGAAGTCAACAACTGAGTCCAGATTTGGCCCGAAAGTGTCAAGGGCCAAAACCTTTACAGTACTACGCATTGAAGTTGTCAAGCTTAGGGCAATCATTTTCTGGACAAGAATCAGGAGACATCACAATTAGACACTAGCAAATATAAATCTAGAATACAAGATGGAAGAATTGAAGGCTGCTGCTACCTGAAAAACAGTGGTTCCAATATGGAGTTTAGTGATGCTATCCGACAGCCAGCCCGATATCTCTAATTTTGGCGCCCGCACGACCCGTATTGTTAATGGACCACGGATCGGGTAAAGTGGTAACAATCTTTCAAGGCAAGGGGCATCTTCTATAATAAGATCTTGGAGCAAGATAGGATTTTCTACTCTCGTCCCATAGCAAGAAACACTGATGCCAATGCTCCTTAGAGTGGGCGAGTTAATGCGGAGGCAACCAACGCCGACATTCCCCTCCAGCAAGAGGCTCTCAAGAACAGGGCAACCACAGAGAAGGCTGTGAAGTACATCTTCCAACACGATGACACCACACAGGTTGAGCTGCTTGAGGCAGGGAAATTTGAGCAATGGCGCCATCTCTCTAGGGAAGTCGCAGTAGCCAAAGTAGGCAATGCGGAGGGTGGGCGCGAAGCGTAACGCGGACGGCGGCAGCGGGTAGTGCAGAAGCGGGTCCTCGATCTCATAACCAAACTGGATCTCCTCGAGGCCAGTGAGGGTTTGGGAGCGCAACCAACCGTTGATCTTGGCGTAGCGGTCGCGGAGGCGCATGCAGGGAAGGGAGAAGCGGCGGGCGGGGCCCGGGTGGTCGGAGAGGATCTTGGAGACGAAGACGAGTCGCTTCTGGTCCTGGTCGGTGAGGTCGCTGCTGGCACCTAGGTTGAGAGGCGCTGCGCGCCAGAGAGGACGCCACCGGCGGGAGACGGCCTGCGTGCGAGCGCCGTCCTTGGTGGGGAGGAGGGAGATGACGGTGCCCAGAACCTCATCGGGGAGCCAGCTGATGAGGTCGAGGCTGCTTTCGCCCGCGCTGTTGCCACCCCCCTGTGGTTCTTGGCACTCGATTAGACCAGATTTGCGCTTTTTGGCGGAGCCGCCATGGGCGGCGGCCGCAGCGGCGGCTGGCGAGGGGGTCTGGGACTCAGGGTTTGGGACTTTCGGTGAGGTAGTGAGAGGACTGGGGAATGCGGAGAATGGGTAATCTGATGAATGAACGGCCATGATTCTCTCTTTTATGTCCCGCTGTTGCGTTGGCCAAATAAAAAAAAAAAGAGAAAATTTCTTATTTTTGACATAGAAAAACTTCTTGTTCTTAATTTAGCACTCAAACCTAAAATCTTCCTTATCTAGACTCCCTTGAAATTTTTGTTCCTAAAATGAATGACAGTACCGTCAGATTAGGCATGTAACGGTGTTAACTCAATCACGAAAGGATGATTTTGCCCCTCCTTCGATTTGCATGCAGTGTGTGGCACCATTCTCCCTTATAGACATGTTTAGGCACCAATTTTTTTCTTTTTAACATGGTTGCTGTTCCCTGCAGTACAGTAGTGTTTTGGTGTTTTTTTTCTTTAGGACCGTTTTTGTACCATTTTTAGGACCGTTTTTGCAATATTTTTAGGACCATTTTCGCATCATTTTTTAGGACCATCTTATTTCGGTGATTGAATAAAGACATGCTCCACTAAAAAAAGCGGTCGGTCCAGGAAAAACAGCAAGCGGTCGCGGCGGCGCAGCAATCCTTGCTCCCGGCGTCTCCCATCCCGCCTCCACCGGGCCATCAGCGACTGACGCCTCCCATCCCGGCGTCCTGTATTCCGGCTCCAGGCTTCACACCTCGGTAGGACGACCATCGGCTCTACGACATTGACAGCCAACGCCTCACCGCCGCTGCCATACTTGGCCACGACGGCGTTGTTTGCGGCCCAGTCCAACACTATTCCGAGCCGGGGCTATGCCTGCTTAGGCCTTGCCGGTGCCAGGAGGGGATGCACCCGGACCGCGTGGGGTGGTGACAGGGCAGGGAGGGCCACATCGGGTCTAGGACCGGCCACGACAGATGCGTCGGTGCTAGGAGGGGCCGTGCGGCCGCATGCGTTCGGGACAAGGCGGGGAGGGACCTCGCCGGGGCTAGGGGGAGCTGCGCCAGGGCCGCTCGTAGGGCTGGCCCAGAGTTTTTGGAGGCCCGGGGCAAAACTGAAATCCGGGACCCTTCATGCATGCATGACGTTGATACTACTAAATGTAAATACCTAATAATAAAGAGATAAAATTTCTGCCATAATTTTTTTTTTCCAACTCCTATCTCTATTTGGATTCTGGTTTTTGTCCAGTACTCCTCTTTTACCATGTTTTTTTTTGTGTCTCTCTATTCCCTATCCGTATCTGTTTCTTCCTTCCCATACGGTTTGGAAGTGCCAGCGAGTACCCACCTTCCCATACGGCTTTCGTGTTCTTTTTCATCGGAACGTGTTCTGTCCACGTTTTCTTTTTCATCGGAAATCCGAGCACCTACACAACAAGTCCGAGCGAGCACCACACACTACACACATGTGAAAAAGCTAAAAATAGAAATGAAACGAGCACTCACATACATGTGAAAAAAGCTAAAAATAGAACCAAGCATATATATATATATATATATATATATATATATATAAACTACAAAATAAGTTATTCTGTAGCCACCTACATTTACGATAATTTTATATACTAATTTACGATAATGTCAATACATATTTACGATAGTTGGGTTACTATAACACATGGGATATTTACCATAACGTTATAGTAAACCACTTAATAATGAGTTACTATAATCTCATAAATTAACATAGTAATTATCGTAACTCATTGTGGCTACAGAATAAGTTATTTTATAGCCAGCTACAGAATAGTAGTTCTCTCTATATATATATATAATACTAAAGAGGCAAAAATTCTGACCACTTTAAATTTTCGTCCAACATATAATCCTAAATTGGTTCCGTCTCATAATCAGCCCACGGCAACCTCTCCTCCTCAGAACCGAAATTAGGAGTGGGAAAAAGAATAGAAAGAAATACGGGGTTCCAGATATAAAGATGTGAAAGAGAAAGAAAAGATGGGAGGGTCTTAATAGTTTTTAAAATAAATCAGGGTTCCTAATGTAAAATATCTAGATCTGAGTGGGCCTCTCCTGGCCTAAATCCTTACAGTTGGGCCGGCTTCATTGTGGGTTGCATCTAACATCAACTCTTGAATTAGGGTAAGTTAATGTTTTAATTTTTTATACATCGACAAAAAAAATTACGGAGGTTGATATGATGCGTCAAAAAAACTACAAAGGTCGATATTGAGTCATAGAAACACGTGTGTAGTATGACAAATTAAAGTTATGGTATATTTATAGCTAGATAATTATGTGCTTTGCTGAAAGCTCTAGTTTGGTTTTGGTGAATTGATGAAACCCTAAGTGCTAACCTAGTTTATCAAAGTGATCATGAGATAGGTAGCACATTCCAAGTGGTGAAGCAAATGAAGACATGACATGATGATGGTGATGCCATGGTGATGATCAAGTACTTGGACTTAAAAAGAAGAAAGAGAAAAATAAAAGGCTCAAGGTAAAGATATAAATGGTAGGAGCCATTTTATTTTGGTGATCGAGACACTTAGTGAGTGTGATCACATTTAGGATCGATAGTCATACTATTAAGAGGGGTGAAACTCGTATCGAAATGCGGTTATCAAAGTGCCACTAGATGCTCTAACTCATTGCATATGCATTTATGATCTAGTGAAGTGCTAACACCCTTGAAAACATTTGTGAAAATATGCTAACACATGTGCATAAAGCGATATACTTGGTGGTTGGCATATTTGAGCAAGGGTAAGATACTTCACCGACGGAGTGTTCGCCCGTAGAGTGTGGACAGTCCAACGGTGCCACCGGCGCTCTATATAGAAAAGATGGAGGTCATTATAAGTGACCGGACGCTGGTCTCGGTTGGACCGACGCGTCTGGTCAGTGGCAGCAGAGGGCGCGCAGTTTCGGTTTCATGACCGGATGCTGGCGCAAAAACTGACCGGACGCTTAGGGCCTAAGTCCGGTCAGTCTAACATATGACGACGTTGAGTGACCGGACGCTGGGTGTGTTAGGTCGAGCATGATTGGACGTGTTCGATTGTGATTTCTCGCTTCTGGACGCTTACTGGAAAGGACCGGACGTTGAGGTTCAGCGTCCGGTCACTTCGAAGCGACGCGTCCGGTCATCACTTGACTGTTAGGATCGAGCGCTCAATATTTGAAGAGAGGGGACACGTGGCGTGCATCACGCGACCGGACGCTGAGGTCCAGCGTCCGGTCAATATGACCGACGTGTCTGGTCGGGCCATGTTCAGTGCAGTGAAGAGCCAAACGGCTCTATTCGTGGGTGTCGACAGAATACCGTCGGCAGTCCACCGAGGGGTATCCCGCGATGGTAGATTTATCGGAGGAGGTGCGCGTAATCAGGAATCGGATGGTGACACAAGACGCAGAGACAGTGATTTAGACATGTTCGGGCCATCTGATCGACGTAATACCCTACGTCATGTGTCTTTAGTGTATTGTATTGATCTGTATGTAGATTCGATCTGATAGATCCTATCCGTTAGGGGACCCCTACCTCTCCTTATATACTCTGGAGGAGGTAGGGTTATAAGTAAAGTAGCCTATTTAGTACTATATAATGTCTTGCGGTGCACGCCGAGCAGTGTCGTGTACGCCTTAACCTTGTGGGCCGGGCCACCCCTGGGGGCGTAGCCCATGTCTTGGGGGGCCATACCCCCATAGCTAGTCCCTGAGCCTGATAGTAGGTGACGTAGTCACGTGGTGCCAGGGTCAGAAAGTAGAAGACCAGCTGAGCAGGCAGCCAGTCCCCGGGCGTAGCCTAGAGATGAGAACAAGCACATTCACCGTAAGGTGAAGTGTGCCCACTTAGTCCCCGAGCCTGCTAGAAGATGAAGAATGAATCTTGTAGCAGGGTCAAAGAAAAAAAGTCTGAAAGCTTGCCGACGTCGTCCAACATGTGCGTATCAAGACCCTAGACGTGCTACCCAAAATCAGCACCCTGATCCAAACAACATGGAGCAGCTTGATAGCACACCAATGAGACGTAACAAGATCCAAGCACTGAGGAGTCCCCGACGTAGCCGGTGATGTCCGACCACCCAGAGAGTTCCTGGTGTAGCTGACGATGATCGAGAACTGAGGAGCGAGGAGCCCCCAGCATAGGCGGTGATGACCGAGCACCGAGGAGCGAGGAGCGAGGAGTCCCCAGTGTTGGCGGTGATGACCGAGCACCGAGGAGCAAGGAGTCCCCAGCGTCGCTGGCGATGACCGAGCACCGAGGAGCGAGGAGCGAGGAGTCCCCGGTGTAGGCGGCGATGACCGAGCACCGAGGAGCGAGGAGTCCCCGACGTCGCTGGCGATGACTGAGCACCGAGGAGCGAGGAGTCTCCGACGTCGACGGCGATGTCCGAGCACCGAGGAGCGAGGAGTCCCCGACGTCGCTGGCGATGACCGAGAACCGAGGAGCGAGGAGTCCCCGACATTGCTGGAGATGACCGGGCACCGAGGAGTCCCCGGCGTAGGCGACGATGTCCGAGCATCGAGGAGTCCCCGGCGTAGGCGGCGATGTCCGAGCACCGAGGAGCGAGGAGTCCCTGACATCGACGGTGATGTCCGAGCACCGAGGAGCGAGGAGTCCCCGGCATCGCTGGCCATGATCGAGCACCAAGGAGCGAGGAGTCCCCAACGTCGCTGGCGATGACTGGGCACCGAGGAGTCCCTGACGTAGGCGATGATGTCCGAGCACCGAGGAGTCTCTGGCGTAGGCGGCGATGTCTGAGCACCGAGGAGCGAGGAACGAGGAGCGAGGAGTCCCCGGTGTCGCTGGCGATGACCGAGCACCGAGGAGCGAGGAGTCCCTGGCGTCGCTGGCAATGACCGAGCACCGAGGAGCGAGGGGTCCCCAACGTAGGCGGTGACGTCCGAGCACCGAGGAGTCCTCGGTGTAGGCGGCGATGTCTGAGCACCAAGGAGACCTCGGCATAGGCGGCGATGTCCAAGCACCAAGGAGTCCCCGATGTAGGCGGTGATGTCTGAGAATCGAGGAGCGAGGAGCGAGGAGCGAGGAGTCCCTGGCGTCGCTGGCGATGACCGAGCATCGAGGAGCGAGGAGTCCCTGACGTAGGCGGCAATGTCCGAGCACCGAGGAGCGAGGAGTCCCCAGCGTCTCTAGCGATGACAGAGCACCGAGGAGCGAGGAGTCCCCAGCGTTGCTGGCGATGACCGAGCACCGTGGAGTCCCCGACAGGGCGGCGACATCCGAGCACCGAGGAGTCCTCAGCGTAGGTGGCGATGTCCGTACACCGAGGAGTCCCCAACATAGGCGGCATTGTCTGAGCACCGAGGAGTCCTCGGCATAGGCGGCATGGTCCGAGCACCGATGTAGCTGACGACGTCCGTGTGGTGAAGTGTGCCCACTTAGTCCTCGAGCATGAAGAATCCGAGCGCTGAGGAGTAACTAGCATAGCTGTTGATGAAGCACGAGCGGCGAATAGTCCGATCAACTGGTCGGTGACGGAGTCCATGAACCGAGCGGTTCGGCCAATTGATCGGTGGGGAACCCTGAGCACCAGGTGATTCGATCACCTGGACGATGATCCTGCAATGCAAACATGTAGAACGGGTAGTACATGACGCACAAATAAATAAACTCCGGAGAAAAATCAGCAATGGTGATGAAACGGCGTATGTAGTTCGGCAATCAATTGGCGTGAAAATATATTTATGTTTAATATAAACCGCCCGACCAGTTAGTGTATAGCTGAGTCTCTAGCCCTAGCTAGCCCATAGTCCATAACGTCGAGCGCGGAGCCCGTGCACGTGTAGGAGGAACAGGCATGACCAAGGAGCCGCTGCCGACCACCCATAACGCAGAGTGCGGAGCCCGTAGCACATGTAGGGAGGAGCCAGAGATAGGGCCGTCTTTGGAGGCGTCCGAACATCAACAGGATTGTTCAGGGGTTCGGAAAATCATTTGGAGAGCAAACATGGAGAAAATAGTTCGGAGAAACATCATGGCGATATACGGAGATTGGAAAATATTTAGGAAAATATTAAAGCATGACTTAGCTTTGGACGGAGCGTCTGGTCGGCGACGTATGGTGCTATCTGGTTGGCGTTGATGGCGAACACCTGGCGGGCGGTGAGTTATTGGTGAAGACGACCTCAGAGGTGGTTCCGAGATCAGATCTGCTGTCATAGGGGCTGGTGTAGCAGCGATGAATCGTCGTCATGGACAGGCATGGATCTCCACGAGATTGATGACAAGAATGCACTATTGATTTGAGGTCCATCTGGCTCACCGTGGATCAAGCGCACACCCCTACTTGGCGCACCAACTATCGATAGAATATCGTCGGCAGTCCATCGAGGGGTATCCCGCGATGGTAGATTTGTCGGTGGGGGTGCGCGTAATCAGGAACCAGATGGTGACACAAGGCGTAGAGACAGCGATTTATACAGGTTCGGGCTATCTGATCGACGTAATACCCTACGTCCTGTGTCTTTTGTGTATTATATTGATCTGTATGTAGATCTGATCTGATAGATCCTATCCACTAGGGGACCCCTATCTCTCTTTATATACTCTAGAGGAGGTAGGGTTACAAGTAAAGTAGCCTATTTGGTGCTATACAATATCTTGCGGTGTATGTCGAGCAGCGTCGTGCACGCCTTAACCTTGTGGGCCGAGCCACCCCTGGGGGCGCAGCCCATGTCTTGGGGGGCCATACCCCCACAGTGGGGGCTCTCTATTTAAGCCCCATGGCCGGCTCAAGCTCACTTGCTTAGCCATTTGTATTAACATAGCAACCTTATGAGCTTAGCCAAAGCCCTCCCACTCATCTCCATCATTGATTCATCATCTTTGTGAGATTGGGAGAGAATCCAAGTGCATTGCTTGAGTGTTTGCATCTAGAGGCACTTGGTGCACTCAACACATGACCGGTGATGCAAGAATGTTCAACTCAATCAACACCAATGGCAATGATGGTTATGATAGTATCACATTTGGTGACAATGGCAAAGGCAAGGTCAAAGGGATCGGTAAGATTGCAATATCCAATGACATGAGTATTTCCCAATGTGTTGCTAGTAGAGAGTTTGAATTTCAACTTGCTATCTGTGGCTCAATTGTGTGATCTTGGATTCAAATGCATATTTGGGGTAGATGATGTAGAGATCATAAGTGAAGATGACTCTAATTTGATCTTCAAAGGCTTTAGATATGAGAATCTATACTTGATTGATTTCAATGCTAGTGAAGCTAAATTATCTATATGCTTGTTCACTAAGTCTAGCATGGGTTGGTTACAGCATAGAAGGCTTGGTTATGTTGGAATGAAACAATTGAATAGATTGGTTAAGCACGACTTGGTTAGAGGCTTGAAAGATGTTATGTTTGAAAAGGATAAGCTTTGTAGCTCTTGTCAAACCAGAAAACAAGTTGGAAACACCCATCCTAAGAAAAGCATGATGAGCACTAGTAAAGCATTTGAGTTATTGCATATGGACTTGTTTAGGCCAACATAATACACTAGCATTGGTGGAAATAAATATGGCTTTGTGATAGTGGATGACTATACTAGATACACATGGGTATTCTTTCTAGTGGACAAAAGTAATGTGTTTGCAACATTCAAATCATTTGTCAAAGGCATTCATAATGAGTTTGAAACAACCATCAAGAGAGTTAGAAGTGACAATGATAGTGAGTTCAAGAACACTAGAATTGATGAGTTGTGTGATAAATTTAGAATTAGACATCAATTATCGGCCAAGTACACTCTATAATCAAATAGCCTTGTTGAGAGGAAGAATAGAACACTCATTGATATGGCAAGGTCTATGCTTAGTGAATACAATGTGAGTCAATCTTTTTGGGCCAAAGCTATCAACACGGCTTGCTATTGTAGCAACCGTCTCTATTGTCACCCATTGAAAGAGAAAACACCATATGAGCTCTTGAATGGTAGAAAGCCCAACATTGCATATTTTCGGGTCTTTGGTTATAAATATTATATCTAGAAGAAAGGCACTAGATTGGGCAAGTTTGACAAGAAATGTGATGAAGGATTCCTACTTGGATACTCCACTACAAGCAAAGCATATAGAGTTTGGAATTTAGATATTGGTACTCTTGAGGAAGTTCATGATGTTAAATTTGATGAAACCAAGGGTTCACAAGTAGAGAATGAGAACTTGGAAGATGTTAGAGGTATTCAACTTTCAAATGCTATGAAGAACATGGATGTTGGTGAATTGAGGCCTAGGCAAGTGAATGATGATAAAGATGATCAAAGGCAAGTGCTCTCTAACTCAAATGTGCAAGATGATACAAATCAAGCTAGCACAAGTGGCTCTCATGATAATAAACAAGATCAAGTGGCTAGCACATCATCTCAACCTAATGATCAAGCAAGTGTAAGCAATCAAGTTCCAATCCTCCAACCAACTAATGTTGCAAGGGATTATCCATTGGACACTATTATTGGTGATATTTGAAGAGATGTGCAAACTAGATCAAGATTGGCTTCATTTTATGAGCATTTCTCATTTGTGTCATCCATTGAACCAAAGAAGATAAATGAAGCATTGAAGGATGTTGATTGGGTGAATGCTATGCATGAAGAATTGAATAACTTCATAAGAAATCAAGTATGGAAATTAGTAGAGAGATCAAAGGGACATAATATGATTGGAACCAAATGGGTCTTTAGAAATAAGCAAGATCAAGATGGGATAGTAGTAAGGAACAAAGCAAGATTGGTAGCACAAGGCTATACATAAGTTGAAGGTCTTGATTTTGGAGAAACATATGTCCTGGTTGCTAAATTAGAAGCAATTAGAATCTTGCTAGCCTATGCTTGTGCCCACAACATCAAACTCTATCAAATGGATGTTAAGAGTGCATTTCTTAATGGTTACATCACTGAAAAAGTATATGTTGAGCAACCTCTCGGTTTTGAAGATGACAAGAAGCCTGACCATATGTACAAGTTGAAGAAGGCATTGTATGGCTTGAAGCAAGCACCTAGAGCATGGTATAAGAGATTGAGGGACTTCCTACTCTCTAAAGGGTTGATGATGGGCAAGGTTGGCACCACTCTTTTCATCAAAAAGATTAGAAAAGATTTATTTGTGTTGCAAATCTATGTTGATGACATCATATTTGGATCAACCAATCAAGACTTTTGTGATGAGTTTAGAAAGATGATGGCTAATGAGTTTGAGATGTCTATGATTGGAGAGTTGAGTTACTTCCTTAGTCTTCAAATCAAGCAATTGAAAAATGGTACATTTGTGAGTCAAGGCAAGTATATCAAGGACATGATTAAAAAATTTGGCATGAGTGATAGTAAAGCCATTAGCACACCAATGGGAACAAATGGTAACTTAGATAGTGATGCAAGTGGAAATATAGTGGATCAAAAATTGTATCGGTCTATGATTGGAAGCCTACTCTACGTGACCGCATCAAGGCCAGATGTCATGTTTAGTGTATGCATGTGTGCAAGATTTCAAGCCTCACCAAAAGAAAGTCATTTGAAGGCTACAAAAAGAATATTGAGGTACTTAAAGCATACACAAAATATTGGTTTGTGGTATCCCAAAGGAGTAAAGTTTGAGCTAGTTGGTTACTCCGACTCGGATTATGCGGGATACAAGGTTGAAAGGAAGAGCACCTCGGGCACATGTCAATTGTTGAGAAGATCACTTGTTTCATGGTCATCAAAGAAGTAAAATAGTGTTGCATTATCAATCGTCGAAGTCGAATACATATCCGCCGGTAGTTGTTGTACACAAATACTTTGGATGAAGGCCATTTTGAGTGACTTTGGAATCAAGTTCAAGAAAGTGCCATTGCTATATGACAATGAGAGTGCAATCAAGTTGACCAACAATCCGATTCAACATGCAAGAACAAAGCATATTGATGTCTACCACCATTTCATAAGAGATCACCAATAAAAATGAGACATTTGCATTGAGAGTGTAGGCACCGAAGATCAACTTGTCAATATATTCACCAAGCCATTGGATGAGAAAAGGTTTTGCAAGCTAAGGAATGAGTTGAATATATTGGATTTCTCAAATATGTGTTGATGCATCCCCCTCTTATATGACATGCCTCTCCTTCGAGCAATCTAAGGTAAAAGTTGATTGGCATGGCATACATCCTTGCTAAGGATATGTTTAGTGCATCTAGTCATCTCTCACATTGAATAGGCTCATTCATGAAAATCAAATGATTTTGATGATTATATGGTACCACTATTGCTTCTATGCTTATTTTGATCTAGTGGTAGCATATGACATGTTTGTGGGCTTGTAAACCTAGTGTTTAATCTAGAAAATGAGCTCTAAGTGTTTAACTCAACATGGTACAAGATAACCCTTATTTGGAGGTGTGAAGAAGCTTGTCCTTGGATCAAATCGAGTTAAATGTCTTTGGCAAGTATTCTAAATTAAACTAAATTTAGAAAAATGATCCTCACCCCATTGATTGACATTGATAATCCTAACCTATCTATAATTTAAGCCTTTGTGGTCATTGATAACAAAGGGGGAGAAATAGTGTATAAAGATAGTGAAAAGACAACAAAGAAGGAGAATTTGGCATAGGGGGAGAAATATGACAAAGGAAGGGGATCAATTAAAATTTTAAGCACACAAGTAGGGGGAGCAAGCTCATGAACTTATATGGTGCATTTGAATGTGCATTTCATATGTTTGCTTGCATGGCACAAGTTTTAAATTTCAATATACATGCTTGTGTGGTGTATGCTAGTTGTAGGTTTAAATGATGAAATGAAAAACTAGCATGCATAGGTTATCTAGTGATTTCATTTCCAAGTGGCATCGAGCTAATCATGGTGCTAAGGATGGTATATTGGTGCACTCTGATTGGTATCACGCTTCAAAGGTCCATCTTTTATACCTTAGCATCATTTGGTAGACATTATCTCCTATATTTCCTATCCAAGCATATATGCAAGCTACAATCCAAACTCTTAGCACATATATAGGGAGAGCAATTGCTACCATTAGGAGTTTATGAAACTTGTCCATATCCTTTTACACATAGTAAATATGCTTGGGCAAGCAACATGGATTTAATTAAATTTCAATTCATATCTTTGTGTAAGGGTTGTCATCAATTACCAAAAAGGGGGAGATTGAAAGCTCTAGTTTGGTTTTGGTGAATTGATGAAACCCTAAGTGCTAACCTAGTTTATCAAAGTGATCATGAGATAGGTAGCACATTTCAAGTGGTGAGGCAAATGAAGATCATGACATAATGATGATGATGCCATGATGATGATCAAGTACTTGGACTTGAAAAGAAGAAAGAGAAAAACAAAAGGCTCAAGGCAAAGGTATAAATGGTAGGAGCCATTTTACTTTGGTGATCGAGACACTTAGTGAGTGTGATCACATTTAGGATCGATAGCCATACTATTAAGAGGGGTGAAACTCGTATCGAAATACGGTTATCAAAGTGCCACTAGATGCTCTAACTCATTGCATATGCATTTAGGATCTAGTGGAGTGCTAACACCCTTAAAAATATTTTGTGAAAATATGCTAACACATATGCACAAAGTGATACACTTGGTGGTTGGCATATTTGAGCAAGGGTAAGATACTTCACCGACAGAGTGTTCGCCCATAGAGTGTGGACAGTCCGACGGTGCCACCGGCGCTCTATATAGAAAAGACGGAGGTCATTGTAAGTGACCGGACGCTGGTCTTGGTTGGACAGGCGCGTCCGGTCAGTGGCAGTAGAGGGCGCGCAGTTTCGGTCTCATGACCGGACGCTGGTGCGAAAACTGACTGGATGCTCAGGGCCTGAGTCCGGTCAGTCTGACATATGATGACGTTGAGTGATCAGACGCTGGGTGTGTCCGGTCATTATTTCTCGCTTCTAGATGCTTACTGGAAATGATCGGACGCTGAGGTCCAGCGTCCGGTCACTTCGAAGCAGCGTGTTCGGTCATCACTTGACCATTGGGATCGAGCTCAAAATATTTGAAGAGAGGGGACACATGGCGTGCATCGCGCGTTAGCGTCCGGTCAATATGACCGGCGTGTCTGGTCGGCCCATGTTCAGTGCAGTGAGAAGCCCAACGGCTCTATTCGTGGGGGCTCTCTATTTAAGCCATATGGCTAGCTCAAGCTCACCCTCTTGGCCATTTGTATTGACATAGCAACCTTGTGAGCTTAGCCAAAGCCCTCCCACTTATCTCCGTCATTGATTCATCATCTTTGTGAGATTGGGAGAGAATCCAAGTGCTTTGCTTGAGTATTTGCATCTAGAGGCATTTGGTGTTCGTGTTTCGTTGTGGGATTCGCTTGTTACTCTTGGTAGTTGCTGCCACCTAGACGGCTTGGAGCAGCGAGGATCGTCGAGCGGAGGTTGGTGATTGTCTCCGGCTCCGATCGTAGTGATTGTGAGGGGTTCTTGACCTTTCTCCGGCGGAGAGCCAAAAGGTACTCTAGTGGATTGCTCGTGGCTTGTGTGATCCTCATCTTGTGTTGGTTGTGCGACACCCTATTGAGGGTTTGGCGTGTGATGTCAATTAGCTTGTGAACCTCCAAGTGAGTGAATCGCCACAACGAGGATTGGCTTGCCGGCAAGAAAGTGAACCTCGGTAAAAAATCATTGTGTCATCATTTGATTCTGAGGTGATTGATCTTCATTGTTATTCATTCTTGTGATTGATTGGCTCCTTCCTCGACACGGCGGTATAACCTTCTTGCTCACTCTTTTTATATTACCGTAAACTAGTTGTCAAGCTCTTTAGTGTAGCTAGTTGTGAGAGCTTATTAGTTTGGTTAGTGTGGCTCTTTAGTTAGCTTTTGAGAGCACACTTAGTGTAGTGTCATAGCTATTGTGTGGATAGAAACTATATAAACTAGAATTGTGGTAGATGGCTTGCTATTTTAGTAAGCTAGCGCAACACTTGTTTCGCCTCATAATTGTCTAACCGATTTGTTAAGTGTTTTTGTAGAAATTTTTAATAGGCTATTAACCCTCCTCTAGCCATTAGGATCTTTCATTTGCAATGGAAGGAAAAATATACCAAGGTGTATTTTAATTTGATACAAGTTTCACTCGCACAAAAAAATGATACAAGTTTAATAGGACATTGTTATTTATTGTCAGCATTAACTTATATTATGGATGTCACGGTCATCATAAAATAAATTTTAAAAGGATAAAACATAAGTAGATATGTACCATTCACGTAATCGTTTTGCATGAATGTTTAATAGTTGTTTTCTTCCGTTGCAATGCATGGACATATTTACTAATATATAACAAAATATTATCAATACTTATGATTCAAATAGGTGCCTATAAAAATATATTTTATGATTAATAATTTAATAATATGTATTTGAAATTATAGATATTAGCATATTTTTATAAAAATTCAGTCCAACTAAAGACGATTTTTTTTCAAGGCAACTAAATATGATTTGAATTAACACAATTTTATTTTTTTCTAGGACAGAGTATATGTTGTACAACAGTCCTAGAAAACGTCTTACGTTTTGGGCGCAATGTCTAATGTAAATTCATCTTTTGGAGAGGGATATTTTTGGTCCTGTATGCAACAATCATAAATCTGCAAGTAGTAGGTACAGAACAGAATATAGTGTCTTCCTCTTTAAATTCTAGACCTCACACTTCTTCTCGCAACATCCTCCTGAATCCTGATGCACATCTCCCATAATGCCCTTCTTAGCGCTAATTTCTACTCTTTAAATTCTAATTCACCTCTGTTACTTGTGCTTGAGACAAATCTTCGGGGTTATTTTGGTCATATTATTTTTCTCCAAAAAAGATACGATTGCCAGAAGCGTGATTGGTTAAATCTTATATTTATTACTATCAAATGGGCTATAATGACGAGCCAACAGCTAAGTATAATAGTTCTAAAATGAAGCCATGGAATTACAAAAACTTTGAATTATTGATGAAGCATAGTTACAATAAACTGAGTTATTTCATGAATACATGCCACAAAAATTATGAATTATCGTTACTATATAGTGTGGCAGTAATTTGAATAACATCGAATAATATGCTTGATATTTATGTAGATTATTCGCTACTCTGTGGGCAAGCGATGACATCAGGAGGTGTCTGGCCGGTCTGGTAAGCATCCTGGTCACTGGGAAGCATCACAAAGAAGAAGAGTCAGATGCAGGGTGAAGAAGCAGGGCATCTCTTTGTGAATGCATAATTCTGACGTAAGCTATGAAGCAGAATATGTGCTGATTGTGATCATAACATTCAGGCAGCAAGAATGGCAATATTGCCTATGTATGGTAACAAGGTCGATGGATTAGGAAAAGCAACATGAAATTTGATCATGGTGATAAATAAACAGCTTTATTAGGCTCATCCTACTCTGCTTCTAGAAAAAGAAAGGCCAAGAGAAGAGAAATTGTCAACCAGACGTGAGACGCAAGCTTTGAAATAGGGTATGGCATCTGGTTCTGTGCGGGAAAGAGCACCCAAAGGAGTAACGGTGATCTGGAATAAACAAGATATATGTATTAGAAGATATATGTTCTACAAGAAAATGGAAGTCGTATGGTAGCTAGGTCATTCTTACATATCCATCAACTAGGGAATTGTGGTCCATTTCCTCTCCTTCCACTCCATCGGAACTTCTCCCTACAATCTGTATGGAATTCCAGCAACAAAAACTATTACCATGCATTAACTCATCCATTTTAATTCGTAACATGAGATGTTTTAGCAAGCTGGCATAAAAGAGGAACAACAAAATGTCCAGAGATCCACCATGACATAGACAAACAGCTATCACTTATGTATATAGGTAGTGCTCATTTATAAAAGTGTGTAATATCAATATCAATAATGCAAAACCCATCTAAAGTTAATAGCTTAAAATCAAGCTACATCAGACCATTATGTTGAACATCAGAAAAGTGAATAGAATGATCAATTCAATTCTAATGTTCTGGGGCACAATGGTTTTTTATCTTAACAAACTATTTTTCTTAAAGGCTATCTATCAGATGTAGTTCAAATGTGATTGGCAGATTAGCATGAAGTTTGGAAATGCTAACTTACCACTCTCTTAAACAGTAGGTCATCTGCTGAAGTAACTAGTTCGCTGTCCTTATCACCATCAACATCCATGTTTGCTGTCTGGTAACTTTCTACTGCAGGCTTCTTGTAAACCGTTTGCTCCCAACTAATTCTGGCCATGTATGTTCCTTGTTTTGTAATTTTGTAGCCCTATTGACGACAAAATAAAAAACATATTTAGATATTCAATCTGTACATAAACAAAAAAAATGGGCATAAGTATTTTAAAGATTTTCTAGAGGCAAAATGCATTAACATTGAACAATAAGTGGAACCCAGCAGTGTGAGAGAGATAAACTCTGAATAGTATATGTTGATAGATCACAGATTACAAGGGATTACAATATATAGGCAGGAGAACTCAAGGGTTCAAGGTGTGAACACAACCTAGGGAACCTAATTAACTCATACTAAATAGCACAAGTGCCTAGCCTGGCGCATGGCTGTATCCAGAGTCCAAGGCGCAGGCACAATAGTCTAGGAGGCAAACATAACTTGCTAACATCCCCCCGCAGTCTGGGCATCGGTGCAGCGGACGTTCAGACTGGTTCTAAACTCTGTGAAGAGCGAAGATGGCAATCCTTTGGTGAAGATGTCGGCATACTGAGAGGTGGTTGGAACATGAAGAACTCGAACAGCACCAAGAGCAACATGTTCCCGAACAAAATGGAGATCAATCTCGATGTGTTTAGTCCGCTGATGCTGGACTGGGTTGGCGGACATGTAGACGGCGCTGATGTTGTCACAGTAGACCAATGTAGCACGCTGCAAGGGGGACTGTAATTCGCTGAGAAGTTGGCGCAGCCAGGAAGCTTCTGCAACAGTGTTGGCAACGGCGCGATATTCAGCTTCGGCACTGGATCGGGACACGGTGTTTTGGCGTTTGGAGGACCAGGAAATGAGGTTATCACCAAGGAAGACCGCATATCCAGAAGTGGACTTGCGAGTATCCGGGCAGCCGGCCCAGTCAGCATCAGAGTAGGCGACCAGCTCATGTTGGGATGAGGGGCGGAGCACCAACCCCAAATGTAGAGTCCCGCGAACATACCGAAGGATCCGCTTGAGGGCAGCCAAGTGAGGTTCCCGTGGATCATGCATGTGGAGACACACTTGCTGAACAGCATAAGCAATGTCCGGACGAGTGAAAGTGAGGTACTGAAGAGCACCAGCTAGGCTGCGAAAATCAGAGGGATCCTGAACTGGGTCACCACTTACTGCAGATAGCTTTGGATTGGTGTCAACTGGAGTAGAGCAGGGTTTGCATTCAGTCATACCAGCCCGGTCAAGAATCTCCATCATGTATTGTTGCTGAGACAAAAGCAGACATCCATCCCGGTGCTGAACTTGCATTCCAAGAAAATGGTGTAACTTGCCAAGGTCCTTCATGTTGAACTCACGCTGTAGGGCAGATATGATGCGACGGAGGACAGCTGTGGAGGAGGCAGTGAGGATGATGTCATCTACGTACAGCAGCAAGTATGCTGTGTCGGCACCATGATGGTAGATAAATAGGGAGGTGTCTGTCTTGGCATTCACAAATCCAAGTGAGAGAATAAATGTAGCAAAGCGACTGTACCATGCCCGAGGAGCTTGCTTGAGACCATAGAGAGACTTGTTGAGTCGACAGACATATCCGGGATGAGTGGGCATCCTCAAAACCAGCAGGCTGTGCAGAAAAAACAGTTTCAGACAGGGTCCCGTGTAGAAAGGCATTCTTTACATCGAGCTGGTGAACTGGCCATTCGCGGGAGAGGGCGAGGGAGAGCACTGTCCGAACTGTGGCGGGCTTGACAACAGGACTGAATGTCTCGTCAAAGTCGATCCCCGGGCGCTGAGTAAAGCCTCGAAGGACCCAACGAGCCTTGTAGCGCTCTAGGGACCCGTCAGCCCTGAATTTGTGCTTGAAAATCCATTTACCAGTGACAATGTTGCCTTGAGACGGTCGAGGAACAAGCTCCCATGTGTTGTTCTGAAGGAGAGCAGAGAACTCTTCTTCCATGGCAGCCCTCCAATTGGGATCAGTAAGGGCACTACGGAAGCTGCGGGGCACCGGTGACAGTGTTGTGCTGTTGTAGACACTAGGAAACTGGTGACCAGCTTTGGCGCGTGTTGTCATGCTGTGATTGTTGACGGTGGGCTGCACAGACACGGCGCCCTTGGGCAGAGCCGGCGGGCTGGAGGCAGCCGGTTGCGGAGGAGGAGCGACTGCCTGGCGCCGTGAATACACCAGCAGTGGTCGAGGCCTGACGGGGGCTGCTGCAGGAACGGAGGGACCTGGGGCGCCGGGGGCTGCAGCAGCGCCTGGAGCTGCAGCAGCAGCAGGCGTAGATGGAGCGGCCTGCCGGGCTGCAGCAGCGCCTGGAGCTGCAGCAGCAGCAGGTGTAGAGGGAGTGGCCTGCCGGGCGCCTGATATTGGTGAAAGAACCTTGCCCGGCACCGGAGTGGCAGCTGCTGTCTCGACGGCTGCACCGTCACTGAATGCCACACGAGGACAGTCCGTGCAGGGTGCTGATGGCGTGCCGACAGGGGGTGCTGCACGTGGCCGTGCAGGAACACCAACGGAGGTACCTGTAGAAAATAAAGGTAGTGGTGCACTGGGCATGGGATCAGCATCATCAGTTAGAAAATCGAAGTCCGCTGGATTGGGAGGAGTGGGCTGCTGGGAAAGGGGGAACGAGTTCTCATCAAACACGACATGTCGAGAGATGAGAACACGATTGGTTTGAAGGTCGAGGCAGCGGTATCCTTTATGGTTGGAGGAATAGCCAAGAAAGATGCACAAGGAGGATCGAGGTGCAAGTTTGTGGGTGGCTGTGGCGGAAAGGTTAGGATAGCAAGCGCAGCCAAAGACGCGAAGATGGTCGTATTGGGGCTGAACACCAAACAGGACAGAGTGAGGTGTGGAGGAGTGAAGGGTTTTGGTGGGTAGGATGTTGAGAACATGTGTGGCGACGTGTAATGCTTCAACCCAGTATGAAGGGGGCATGCAAGCTTGAATAAGAAGGGAGCGAACCGCATTATTGATGGTGCGGATCATGCGCTCAGCCCGCCCATTCTGAGATGAAGTATATGGACAGGACATGCGAAGGTGGATGCCGTTGGTGAGGAAGAAGGAGCGGGAGATAGAGTTATCGAACTCCCGGCCATTGTCACACTGGATAGCTTTTACAGCAGTGCCATACTGAGTGCGAACATAGGCGAGAAAGTTAGTTAGAGTGGTAAACGTGTCAGATTTGAGACGAAGAGGAAACGCCCAAACATAGTGGGAATAATCATCGAGTATAATTAAGTAGTATTTGAAGCCAGAAATACTAACAACTGGGGAAGTCCATAAATCACAGTGAATGAGCTCAAATAAATTAGAGGCCCGAGAAGATGATGTTTGAAACGGAAGGCGTGTATGACGCCCTAACTGACACTGCATGACAAATAGAACCAAGTTCTTTAGTACAGCCAGGAATAACAGAGGTGACTTTGGACAACGTGTCACGACCAGGATGGCCAAGCCGACGATGCCAAAGTGCAGGTGAGGAATCAGCAGCAAGGGCGGTGGCGCCGGGGAGATGTAATGGGTAGAGGGGCCCGGAGCTATTGCACCTGATGATCACCTTGTGAGACTCCAGATCCTTCACAGAACAACCAGCAGGGTCAAATTCAACAGCACAATTATTGTCAGTGGTGAACTGACGTACTGAAATGAGGTTTTTAATGAGGCGTGGTGAAACAAGAACATTATTGAGGGACAGAGAATCGGTGAGAGTGGTGGTGCCAGTGGCGGTGACAGGAAGTAAGGAGCCATCACCGACAATGATAGAAGAAGGAGAAGGATACTGTGAAGAGTTAGGGTGTGAAAGAGTGCGAGAATCAGAAGTCATGTGGGAGGTGGCACCTGAGTCGAAGTACCAGTCGTTGTTCGGCGGCTGCTGTAGTGTCATGGTGCTGAAGGTGGAAGCAAGGGATTGCTGATCGAAGGCCGCCGGAAGACCGGTTGGAGAGGTGTAGAAGCCGGGAGGAGCCGAGGTGCCGAAGAAAGGCACAGGAGCACCCTGCTGACCGTAGAAGGCAGCAGGAGAGGCCTGCTGCAGGTACTGCTGCTGAAACGGTGCTGGAGGGTGCTGCTGCGAAGCCAGGAAGGCTCCCTGTTGTGCCAGCAACGCCTGCTGGTGTGGTGGCTGGGTGGGTGCACCGCGAAGCAGAGGACGCGGCCCGGGGACAATGAGCCACGGGTTGTAGTGGGTGGGCCAAGACCCACTCGCCCCCTTGGTTGGATGGAGCAGACGTGCCTGAGCCGCCGCCTTTGCCGCCCCTGTGTCCACCGTTGCCGCCTCGGCCCCGAGCGCCGCGACGATTGTTTTTGCCACCAAAGCCGCCCCCTTTGCCACCCCCAGGCTCGGTGTTGGGATGCCCAGAAAACTGCTGGGAGGCGGGACGAGGGGACGAGGAGCCGCTGCCTGTGCTGGCGACGAGAGCCGTGGGAGGAGACGGAGTCGGGGCCCCCATGGTAAGCTCCTCGAGAGTGAGCTCGTCGCAAGCCTCCAAGAAGGAAGGGAAGGGACGGCTGCGTCGAAGATGGCGGCCAACGGAGACAAACCGCTCGTTCAAACCTCGGATGAGATTGAGGACGAGGGAGCGGTCGCTGACGGGTTCACCCAGATCAGCGAGGTTGTCGGCGGTGGTCTTGAGAAGCTTGCAGTAGTCGGTGACAGATAGGTCCCCTTGGACAAGCGTGCGAAGTTTGGCGTCAAGAATGAGAGCGCGCGCCTCCCGGTTGCCGAGAAATTGGCTCTCAATGGCAAGCCAGGTGGTACGGGCAGTGTCGCCTTGGTCGCCGCGATGCCGGACAATGTCGTGGAGATTGTCGGAGAGGGTGCCGTAGAGCCAGGAGCGGACGACGCAGTCCATGCGTTCCCAGTCTGGCGAGTTCAGGGGACGATCGTCCTGAAGAACATGGCCCTGAAGGGAGTACTTGCCCAGGGCGAGCAGGAATTGCTCGCGCCACCGAGCGAAGCTGCCGGAGGTGACGTCGAGAACGACGCGGACAAGATGACGGATGTTCTGGACGGCCACAGCTTGGGCGTGCAGGTGAAGAACAGCAGTAGCCTCCTGAAGAGCTATGGCGGCCTGAACTGAGGTACGAGGGCCATCGAAGAGGGAGGACGCGTCCTCGTCGCGGTCCTCTGGCGGATCTTCAAGGTGAGGGTCGGCAGCGGCCCGCTCCTGGGCCGCGCGCTCCAGGGCGGCGCGGACGCGCGCAGCCGCAACGTCGCGCTCGTGTGCCGCGGCGGCGGCCTCGGCTTCGGCCTCTTCGGCGCGAGCGAGAGCGGCGCGACGGGCGGCAGCCTGGGCGGCGCGGGCGTCCTCCTGGCGCTTGCGCTCGGCCTCGTTGTGGGCGGCGCGGGCGTCCTCCTGGCGCTTGCGCTCGGCCTCGTTGTCAGCAGCAGAGGGGTGAAGGGAGCCGGCCATGGCGGAGAAGGGAGGGGCGGCGCAAGGGGCAGCACGCCGGAGGCGGCGGCGCTAGAAGCAGCACGCCAGAGAAGCGGAAGGGAAAACGGGTGTTACCCGGACTCGTGATACCATGTGAGAGAGATAAACTCTGAATAGTATATGTTGATAGATCACAGATTACAAGGGATTACAATATATAGGCAGGAGAACTCAAGGGTTCAAGGTGTGAACACAACCTAGGGAACCTAATTAACTCATACTAAATAGCACAAGTGCCTAGCCTGGCGCATGGCTGTATCCAGAGTCCAAGGCGCAGGCACAATAGTCTAGGAGGCAAACATAACTTGCTAACAAGCAGAAATATCAAAATCTTGGACTTTGACATGTCCTGGACCATGCTCCAGAGTTCCTCAATGTATTTAGATTTGCTTCCACTATACAAGTTTTAAAATTGTAAATTTGTAATCCAAAAGTATTCAGATCACTGTTGGAGATTTACCTTGTGGTGTGCAGCATCTGTTGGTACATCTACATTCAAGAATGATCCTTGAGGATAAGTCCCATTCTTGATCTCAGTCACGATAGCATTTATCAGAGGCATGCAAACCTCTGCAGACACCTTGAGGTCACTAACACTGCTCCGACCCGCAACCCTGTACAATTGGGAGACCAAATAGAGTTCACTTTTTGACTGGCTGCATAGATTCAGCAAAAGGAAGGACATGGCTGAGTGTTGGTGTATCCAAATATTGAGCATATGTCTACATCAAAATTGACTTTTAGGGTTTTCTTAAATGAACACTAGTAGGGTTATATGAAATCTGCGGTTCTGATATCTCCTGAAATTGCAAAAAGCCTGAGGTATTCGTATAATCATAACATGGGATTATTAAAGTTGACATGAAACTGGAATTAGTTCAATTTCCTGGGTAGAAGAAACATAGTTATTCCACATACGCACACACACAAAAGTTAACAGTCATTGGTCAATCCATTTTCTAGATCAACCATTGGCCAAACAATTGGCTTCCCAAAAGGAAAAAAGATAATTAGGCAGCTGGTATCACCAAATATCAAAAGTTACAGTCATTGGTCAATCCATTTTCTAGATCAACCATTGGCCAAACAACTGGCTTCCTGAAAGGAAAAAAAGATAATTAAGCAGCTGGATCACCAGATATCAGTCAACTACTTCTATAAGAGAAGTAGTTCTATGTTTTATATTTTAGATTATATTGTATCACAGCATTTGCCAAACACTTCAAAGGATTCAACAGAAATTGAAAGCACACTACAGAGTATGTAACTATTGTTAACGATCTTTTTATGGTCCATTTAGCTTAAGAGGACTTTAGTCCCAACATGATATACAACAGTAAATAGCATATACTCAACGATGAATGTAACAATCATTGAAGCCAGTATTCTTATGGTTTAATCAGCATTAAAACTGAAGAGCCTATCTTCATATAGACCATTCTTCATTCACATGAGATGCACAGATCTATAATAAAGAATAACATTTTATATAAACATATAGATATTTTTGTCACCAAATAACAAGCAGCTGCTGAGTGTGAAGAAAGTGGTTTTAACACTCCAGATGAAAACAATGAAGAAAAACATTGCATACCAATCATATGACATAGCTATCGCAGGAATCCCATATAAGAATGCCTCCCTAGCACCAGCAACTGTTCCAGAATAAATGCTGCAGATTAAAAGCACAAAAATACTCATGAGCCATTGCTATATACATATATTTCTTTCTGAACCTAAAACCAAAAGTGTATAATTAGTTGTTACAATTTCAAACATATAAATTAGAGGACTTCTTAACTCTAGCAATATGTTTAAGATCATGTCTGTACCGACAGAGATACTTACACATGGTACCCACAATTGGTTTCCAATGTTGATTCCACTAAGTACCTGCATTAAGGATCATACAGAACAGAATGGGTCTCAAGTATTAGTCATGACAGACTAGAGTTAAACAAAGAAACTATTAGTAAACAGAGTTTGGATAAAAGTACAGAATGAATTTCTTGTGCTATGAAGAAACTTCAAAACTCACCAGATCAGGAACCAAACCATCAAAGAGCTTTCCAGAGATGCCTAAAGAAGTGCAGTCAGCAGGAGTTCCTAGCATTGTTAGGAGATACCATCAGCATCCAACAAGCAACAACAACAACAACAACAACAACAACAACAACAAAGCCTTTAAGTCCCAAACAAGTTGGGGTAGGCTAGAGTTGAAACCCAACAGAAGCAATCAAGGTTCAGGCACGTGAATAGCTGTCTTCCAAGCACTCCTATCTAAGGCTAAGTCTTTGGGTATATTCCATCCTTTCAAGTCTCCTTTTATTGCCTCTACCCAAGTCAACTTCGGTCTTCCTCTGCCTCTCTTCACGTTACTATCCTGACTTAGGATTCCACTACGCACCGGTGCATCTGGAGGTCTCCGTTGCACATGTCCAAACCATCTCAACCGGTGTTGGACAAGCTTTTCTTCAATTGGCGCTACCCCTAATCTCTCACGTATATCATCGTTCCGAACTCGATCCCTTCTTGTATGACCGCAAATCCAACGCAACATACGCATTTCCGCGACACTTAGCTGTTGAATATGTCGTCTTTTCGTAGGCCAACATTCTGCACCATACAACATAGCAGGTCTAATCGCCGTCCTATAAAACTTGCCTTTTAGCTTCTGTGGTACCCTTTTGTCACATAGGACACCAGACGCTTGCCGCCACTTCATCCACCCTGCTTTGATTCTATGGCTAACATCTTCATCAATATCCCCGTCCCTCTGTAGCATTGATCCTAAATATCGAAAGGTATCCTTCCTAGGCACTACTTGACCTTCCAAACTAACATCTTCCTCCTCCCGAGTAGTAGTGCCGAAGTCACATCTCATATACTCAGTTTTAGTTCTACTAAGTCTAAAACCTTTGGACTCCAAAGTCTCCCGCCATAACTCCAGTTTCTGATTCACTCCTGTCCGGCTTTCATCAACTAGCACTACATCGTCCGCGAAAAGCATACACCAAGGGATGTCCCCTTGTATGTCCCTTGTGACCTCATCCATCACTAAAGCAAACAAATAAGGGCTCAAAGCTGACCCTTGATGTAGTCCTATCCTAATCGGGAAGTCATCCGTGTCTCCATCACTTGTTCGAACTCTAGTCACAACATTGCTGTACATGTCCTTAATGAGCCCGACGTACTTCGTTGGGACTTTATGTTTGTCCAACGCCCACCACATAACATTCCTTGGTATTTTATCATAAGCCTTCTCCAAGTCAATAAAAACCATGTGTAGGTCCTTCTTCTTCTCCCTATACCGCTCCATAACTTGTCTTATTAAGAAAATGGCTTCCATGGTTGACCTTCCGGGCATGAAACCAAATTGGTTCATAGAGACCCGCGTTATTGCTCTCAAGCGATGCTCGATAACTCTCTCCCATAGCTTCATAGTATGGCTCATCAACTTAATTCCTCGGTAATTTGTACAACTTTGAATATCCCCTTTATTCTTGTAGATCGGTACCAATATACTTCTCCTCCACTCATCAGGCATCTTGTTCGATCGAAAAATATGGTTGAACAGCTTGGTTAACCATACTACAGCTATGTCCCCGAGGCATCTCCACACCTCGATTGGGATACCATCCGGTCCCATCGCCTTACCTCCTTTCATCCTTTTCAACGCCTCTCTGACCTCAGATTCTTGGATTCTCCGCACAAAGCGCCTATTGGTGTCATCAAAAGAGTCATCCAACTGAAAGGTTGTGTCCATATTCTCACCATTGAACAATTTGTCAAAATACTCTTGCCATCGATGTCGGATCTCATCCTCCTTTACCAAGAGATGCTCCCTTTCATCCTTAATGCACTTAACTTGGTTGAAGTCCCGTGTCTTTCTCTCACGAACCCTAGCCATCCTATAAATGTCCTTCTCTCCTTCCTTCGTACTCAAATGTTGGTAAAGATCCTCGTACGCTCTACCCTTTGCCACACTTACAGCTCGCTTTGCAGTCTTCTTTGCCACCTTATACTTCTCTATGTTGTCCACACTCCTGTCATGGTACAAGCGTCTATAGCATTCTTTCTTCTCCTTAATAGCCCTTTGGACTTCCTCGTTCCACCACCAAGTATCTTTAGCCTCACGTCCCCTTCCTTTGGTTACTCCACACACCTCTGAGGCTACCTTCCGAATGTTGGTTGCCATCTTGTCCCACATATTGTTTATGTCGTCTTCTTCCTTCCAAGAGCCCCCTTTGATAACCCTTTCCCTAAATACCTCTGACGTCTCCCCTTTCAGTTTCCACCACTTTGTTCTTTCAATCTTAGCTTGTTTATCCCTACGGGCACGCATCTGAAAACGAAAATCTGCCACCAAAAGCTTATGTTGAGAAACAACACACTCCCCTGGTATCACCTTGCAATCCAAGCATGCTCGTTTGTCCTTTCTTCTTGCGAGGACAAAGTCAATCTGACTACAGTGTTGTCCGCTACTGAAGGTCACTAGATGAGATTCTCTCTTTCTAAAGAAAGTGTTGGCTATCATCAGGTCAAAAGCTACCGCGAAGTCTAGAGCTTCCTCCCCCTCCTGATTCCTACTACCATACCCAAAACCTCCATGAACTGCCTCGAAACCTGCGCTTGTAGTACCTACATGCCCATTAAGATCTCCTCCTATAAAAAGCTTCTCACTACTAGGTATAGCTCTAACCAGGCCATCTAAGTCTTCCCAGAACTGTCTCTTAGCACTCTCGTCGAGGCCTACTTGGGGGGCATACGCACTAATTACGTTCAAGACCATATCACCAACGACAAGCTTGACTAAGATAATCCTATCTCCTTGCCTTCTCACTCCCACCACACCATTCTTGAGGCTCTTATCAATCAAAACTCCTACTCCATTTCTATTCGCGACTGTCCCTGTATACCAAAGCTTGAAACCTGTATTGTCCACCTCCTTCGCCTTCTGACCCTTCCATTTAGTCTCTTGAACGCATAATATATTTACACGCCTCCTAGTCGCGGTATCAACTAATTCTCTTAACTTACCTGTAAGTGACCCTACATTCCAACTACCTAAACGGATCCTAGTTGGTTCGACTAGCTTCCTTACCCTTCGCACCCGTCGACTCTGATGCGAAGACCCTTGCTCATTTTTCACTACACCCGGGCGCCGATGTAGCGCGCCACTAAGGAAGCGACGACCCGATCCTTGGTTACTTGACACCATGCCCAGATCACGACACGGCGCGTCACGGGGGTGACGACCCGGCCCTTGCCCATTTAACACCATACCCGGGTTCCGATATGGCGCGTCGCTAAGAGGGTTACGCCCCAACGATTTTCTTTCGGGTTTCATCTCCATTTAAGTGGCTAAGTTTTTACATTGGCTCGCCACGCCTAACACAACCCTCCTCCTTTACCAGGGCTTGGGACCTGCTATGCTGGGACACCAAAGGCGCCCCACCATAGGCGGAGTCTTTGAAATTAATATCAGCATCCAACAAGCAATGTCTTTGAAATTAATATAATTCCAAATGTCTTATATGGGAAAGCTCATATGCAAACAAACCTGAAACTCCAAATGCTGTAGCACCCGTTATATCAACACGTTTACAGCGGAGTGCAGTGCGCCATGAGATGGAGTGGCTCACACCCGATTTGTCTCTGCATTTTGATGAAAAGTAGACAAAAATAAAAGAGTTAGGAAGAGGATTGGTGCCATAGGATGAGCATGACCCTTGGCCAACTACAATTAATTAAAGACCAAAGACGGTCTTTCCTTTTTGACATGAATAAATAACAGCACTCATTTTTTTTTTTCAGATTCCTTCTAAGCAACCATGTTTATAATAAGTTTAAATGACAAATCCATTTCTGTGAAGAAAAAAATTAACTAAATTAATCGTAATTGCATCTCTTTTCTTCCCTTCGATTTAGGCACACCCATATCATTGCTTTTGCATCACAGTAGTCCCACAAAGACACTTTTCGTTGAAAACAAATCGGCAACTTGGATGGTGCATTTGCAGCAAATGGTGAAAAATATTCCACGACAAGGACCGATTCCATGTTGTGCCAACAGCATCTGGCAAAGCTGATGCTCCCAAACACAACGCTCAACGCATAAGTAGTTATTTGTTTCTTCCAAACTGTTTTTTAGATTAATCATATATACGCAGGAATGTTCACTGTTTCATTTTTTTATTAAAAGAAAAACTATAGCCATACCGAAAACACCTCTAAACATTGCAGCAAAACAGGATTAATTGATAAGTTTTGCTTCTCAAGGCCAACCTTGTATTTTCTGTTCCTTAATATGTTTACAGCAAAATTGCCCCCCACAATTTCATACCAATGATCAACAGGGAGAACATCAGACACATTCGGAAATTAACGAAAACAATTATTTTATTTTATTTAGAGAATAGGTGACACTTATTCTCCAAATAGAAATTTGTTATCCCAAATTCCTCTGCTTCGTCTTCTGGGGAGAATGCCCTCACAATTCTAGTTCCCTAGCCTACTACATCCTCTCGAGGCAAATCCCGTGATCCTACCACAGAATCTACGCAAGGCACAGACCAAACGACCAAGCAAGCAGGAAATCGCAAGGCAGCGAGTAGCAGATGGGGAGGGATCGCGAGACGAGGGAGGGAGGGAGGACATTTACGTGTCGGGCGCGCAGACGAGTACGCGGTATCGCCCCGCGGCGACGAGCTGGTCGACGAGGAAGCGGAGCCCCGGCGCGTCGATTCCGTCGTCGTTCGTCACCAGCAGCACCGGCGCCGCCGCGGTAGCAGCGGCAGCAGCGGTGGAGTCCATGCGAGCCGAGACTGCGCTGCGAGCGCGGCACGGGGATGGGGAAGCTTCCGTTTCCGAAAAAGTCTACTTAACCCCCAGGTTTAGTACCGGTCTACTTTACTCCAACTATAATATAGTCTGTTTTACCTCATTAATTTTCTAAAACTATCTATTTTACTCTTTAAGTGGTTTTTTTTTTTACAGCGGTTTTGCTACAGTGAATATATAATACGATATGCTTTAGTACAATTTTTTTAGCTTTAGATTAATTAAAAAATCTAATTTTATCTGTAATTAATTAGAATAATGCATAGCTGCAGCTTCTATGGTCCAATTATGGTGAAATTTTTATGGTACGCTAATTATTGTATACTTAAACTATAGTAAAAATTCCGTACTCATTGGACTATATATAACTTAGTTATAGAGAAATTCTAATTAATTATAGATAAAATTAGATTTTTCAATTAATCTAAAGCTACAAAAAAAAATTGTACTAAAGCATATCGTATTATATATTCACTGTGTAGATCTACTCATGTGGAGTCTAATAAAATTAGATTTTTTTATTTTATGATTTTTCTATGATTTACTATGATTTTTTAAAAATTTACCGAAAATAAATAAAAAAAGAAAATAGACGGTTTTAGAAAGTTCAGGGGTAAAATAGACGGTTTTATAGTTGGAGGTGGAATAGACCAAGTATGAAAGATAGGGGTTAAGTAGATTTTTTTTCCTTCCGTTTCCGTTGGCGGCCACGACTCGCGTTCCCGAGCGTGCCTGGTGCGCCTGTGCCGTACTGCCGTCTGGGATTTTTTTGGTTGGGAGTTTTTGGGAGTGTGCTGGCACGACGCCTGCTGCGCTCCGGCCTCCGGAGATAAGCACATTAATTATATAAAAAATATTTTTAATACGTTATAAGTATTATTAAATTAATAATAAAATAATTTTCAAAAAAATAATAGTGAATTATATTTTCATAATATAGGATACAACTGTTGATAATAATTTGTGCAAGTAATTAAAGTTTTAAAAAGTTTGTCTCCTCGAAAAACGAGAGTAGCTTTTAAAAAATTGATTAAAACCTACTCTCTTCTAATCAAAATATTTTGGGGGGAAGAGAGTAGCTTTTAATTAATTTTTAAATTTTTTTATTATCAATAAACCTTTAGGGGCCTTTTAGATTTTTTTATTTTAGAAGAATTGAAATCTACATAATAGATTAGTGTGGGAGTATGGCCTCCGGTATTCTCAAGACAAGACATGGGCCGCACCATCAAAGGTGACCTAGTCCATAAGATCAAGGCGTGCACGGCGCTGCTCGACGTGCACCGTAAGACATTGTATAGTACCAAATATGTTACTTTTCTTGTAACCCTACCTCCTCTAGAGTATATAAGGAGAGGTAGGGGTCCCCTAGCGGACAAGATACATAGACGATCCATCTAGATCCACGATCCATACATCATGTATTCAATACAATACACCAAAGACACAGGACGTAGGGTATTACGTCGATCAGACGGCCCGAACCTGTCTAAATCGCTGTCTCTGTGCCTTGTGTCACCATCCGGTTCCTGATTACGCGCATCCCCACCGACAAATCTACCATCGCGGGATACCCCTCGGTGGACTGCCGACGATATTCTGTCGACAGTTGACGCGCCAGGTAGGGGTGTGCGCGCTGATCCATGGCGGGCCAGATGGGATCTCAAGATCGACGCCGCTCGTGGCAACCTGACTTCCTGCGACAGCGTCCTTCAGCAACCTGACGGGCTCGACATCACGACAACGACGACTTTCCAGCAGCCTACGACGGGACTTCTGAAAGCTCTAGTTTGGTTTTGGATAATTGATGAAACCCTAAGTGCTAACCTAGTTTATCAAGATGATTATGAGATAGGTAGCACTACTCCAAGTGATGAAGCAATGACAAAGATCATGACAATGGTGATGGCATGGTGATGGTCAAATGCTTAAACTTGGAAAAGAAGAAAGAGAAAAACAAAAGGCTCAAGGCAAAGGTATAAAATGTAGGAGCCATTTTGTTTTAGTGATCAAGACACTTAGTGAGTGTGATCACATTTAGGATAGATAGCCGTACTATTAAGAGGAGTGAAACTCGTATCGAAATGCGGTTATCAAAGTGCCACTAGATGCTCTAAATCATTGCATATGCATTTAGGATCTAGTGGAGTGCTAACACCCTTGAAAACATTTGTGAAAATATGCTAACACATGTGCACTAAGGTGATACACTTGGTGGTTGGCACATTGGAGCAAGGGTGAAGAAGTTAGAAGTGAAAACGAGTTGGTCGCGAAGACGCTGGCGTCGGTCAACTGACCGGACGCTGGGTCTGAAAGCACCGGACGCTGGCAGCGTGCGTCCGGTCAAACTGGTCGGTCGGCACAGTACCTAGGGTATTGCACTGGACGCTGGTCTAGGTCCGGTCAAGGTGGACCAGACGCGTCCGGTCGAAGAAATATGCCTCGGGGAGCTTACTGGAAACGATCGACGCTGAGGGCTTCAGCGTCCGGTCAGTTTTGCCGGTGCGTCCGGTCAGTTTCGTAGCCGTTGGAATCTGACGAACAGCGTTTTAAGCAAGTGACGCGTGGCATTAATCAGTGGACCGGACGCTGAGTCCAGGGTCCGGTCAGTATGACCGGAGCATCCGGTCAGAGCGCGTTTTGCCCAGTGAAGGGGTATAACGGCTCTATTTGATTGGGGCTCTATTTATAGCCCCATGGCCGGCTCAAGGTAGCTCTCTTGCACATTTTCATTGACATAGCAACCTTGTGAGCTTAGCCAAAGTACTCCCACTCATCTCCATCATTGATCCATCATCATTGTGAGATTGGGAGAGAATCCAAGTGCATTGCTTGAGTGATTGCATCTAGTGGCACTTGGTATTCGTGTTGCGCTGTGGATTTCACTTGTTTCTCTTGGTGGTTGCCACCACCTAGACGGTTGGAGCAGCGGTGGAGGATCGGCACGAGTTGGTGATTGTTCGTGGCCATCTTCGGTGATTGTAAGGGGAGTTGTACCTTCCCCGGCGGAGTGCCGAAAGGTAACTCTAGTAAATTGCTCGTGTCATTGAGTTACCTCACTTGTGGGTCGGTTCTTGCGGTGTCCTATCGTGTGGACGAGGTTTGTGAAACACCTCTTAGCCGCCGAACCACCAAGTGTTGGTCGACACAACGGGGACGTAGCGTGTTGGCAAGCACGTGAACCTCGAGAGAAAATCGATTGTCTCTTGTCATTTGCATTCTCCCGGTGATTGGCTTGATCTTCATCTTGTGATTGGTTCATCCCCTACACGGCGGTATAATCACCCTACTTACTTGATTACATTCTTGCAAACTAGTTGATACAAGCTCTTTAGTGTAATTAGAATTGAGAGCTTGCTTTATTGTTTACATTCATCTAGTTGAGCTCTTTAGAGTAGCAAGTTTGTGTGCCTAAGTAATCATTGCAACTAGAATTGTTGGATAGTGGCTTGCAACCCTTGTAGAGCTAGAGCAAGTTTGCATTACGCTATTTGTCATACTAATCAAATTGCTCTAGTTGATTTGTAGATTTTTAAATAGGCTATTCACCCCCCTCTAGCCATATTAGGACCTTTCAAGTGGTATCAGAGCCATGGTCACCGTTTGATTAAAGGCTTAACAACCTCGGTGTCAAATTATGGCTCAAGTTGTGTTCAACCATGTGGGGGGCAAACCACCGTTCTTTGATGGCACATGCTATGGTTATTGGAAGAGAAAGATGAGGAATGTATCTTGGTTCAATCAATGATCAAGTATGGGAAGTGACCGAGAATGACTATGCTATCATTGATCCCGATGATCCAACCAATCAAGATAAGATCAACAAGCAATGCAATACAATGGCTCTCAACACCATATACAATGCCATTGATTCCAAGGTGTTTGAGCAAATCAAGGATTGTGATAGAGCAAATGAGGTGTGGAAGAGATTGGAGGAAACATATGAGGGCACACCGGCGGTGAAGAGTGCCAAGTTGTATATCCTCAAGGATAAATTGACAAGCTTCAAGATGAAGGAAGATGAGAGCATTCCGGAGATGTTCCATCGATTGCAAGTCATTGTCAACTGACTTGAAGGTATTGGGAGAGAAGATCAAGGATGATGATGTCTCCCATCGATTCTTGATGTGCTTACCTCCAAGATTTGAGATGTTAAGATTGCTCATCATAAGAGGAGGATTGAAGGACATTACCCCCAACCAAGTACTAGGTGATGTCATGACACAAGAGACATACCGTGTGGAAAGGGAGGGGGATGACAAGGAGGACAAGAAGGAAGAAGAGGATAAGAAGAAGAAAAGCATAGCATTCAAGGCTAGTTCATCATCATACAAAAACAAGGGCAAGTCCAAGAAAGAATCAAGTGATGATGAAGATCTAAGTGATATTGATGATGAGGCTATGGCTCTCTTTGTGCGCAAGATGGGCAAGTTCATGAAGAAGAAGGGCTATGGTGCAAGAAAGAGAAGAGATCACACCAAGAAGAAAGAGTATGTGAGAAGATGCTACTAATTGCAAGAGCCCCGATCATGTAGTAGCAAATTGTCCATACAATAGTGACAATGATGAGGATGAGAAGAAGAAGCACAAGGAGGATAAGAAAGAAAAGAAGGAGAAGAAGGAAAAGAGAATGACCTTCCAAAAGAAGAAGAAGGGTGGAGGCTATGTAGTCACTTGGGATAGTGATGGCTCATCGGATAGTGATGACTCTAGTGATGATGGCAAGAAGTCTATCAAGAGAGCACTAGCAAGCATCGCCATCAATGACAAGCCCTCCATCTTCGACACTCCATCAACATGCTTCATGGCAAAGCCTACCAAGGTAAAATATGATGAGAGTGATGATGATGAATGTGAAAGTGACTCTTGTAGGAATGATAATGATGATGATGATGATGAGGAGTACTCCAAGGAGGAGCTCTTGGACATGTGTGAGCAAGTGCATGCTTGCAATGAGATGAAAGAGAAAGGAGTGCAAAGAATTGCGCAAGAAAGTAAAATTTCTTGAGCAATCCTTTGATGAGCTCAATGCCACTCATGAGGGGCTAATGGATGCCCATGAGAAGCTTGGCAAAGCTCACTCTAAGCTTGAAAAGGCTCACTCCTCTCTCATTGAGCAAGTCAAGAAGGAGGAAGCCAAGAAGGAGCAAGTGATAGTAACATAGTGATGTGGGACTAACATGTGATCTTATTGATGAATCTTTTCATGAACCCATTATTGTTGCTCCCACTAACACTTCTTGTAGCACAACCATTACCACTCCACCTATGAATGATACATCACTAATGGTGGAAAATGAAACCCTCAAGAAGGAGGTGAATGAGCTCACTCGTGCCTTAGGCAATGCCTATGGTGGAGATGCCCGCTTGCTAAAGTGCTTGGGTAGCCAAAGGTTTTCTCTCAACAAAGAGGGATTAGGCTATACCCCCAAGAAAGGCAAGGCGGCCTTTGTCACTCCCAAAGCTAGCTTTGTGAAGGGCAATGGTCGGTTTTGTAATAGATGCAAGCAAGTTGGGCATATAGAGCAAAATTGCAAGACTAACAAGAACAAGCTACCTAATGTATCCTCAATCAAATTTGATTCTTGTTACATGCTTTATAAGGGTGCCAATGGTGTGAAGGCTAAGTTCATTGGTACACCAATTGTGGGCCCAAAGAAGAAGGCCATTTAGGGTACCAAAGACCTTGGTGACTAACCTACAAGGACCCAAGCAAGTTTGGGTACCTAAAAAGAATTGATCTTCTTTTGTAGGTAAATTATAAAGCCAGAGGAAGGCATTGGGTGCTTGATAGTGGGTGCACACAACACATGACCGGTGATTCCAAGAATGTTCAATTCAATCAATGAAAGCAAGAGCAATGGGATTGATAGTATCACATTTGGTGACAATGGCAAAGGCAAGGTCAAAGGGCTTGGTAAGATTGCAATATCCAATGATTTGAGCATTTCCAATGTGCTACTAGTAGAGAGCTTGAACTTCAATCTATTGTCGGTAGCTCAATTGTGTGATCTTGGTTTCAAGTGCATATTTGGTGTGGATGATGTAGAGATCATAAGTGTAGATGGCTCTAACTTGATATTCAAAGGATTTAGATATGAGAATCTATACTTAGTTGATTTCAATGCTAGAGAAGCTCAATTGTCAACATGTTTGATCACTAAGTCTAGCATGGGTTGGTTATGGCATAGAAGGCTTGGTCATATTGGAATGAAAACAATTGAACAAATTGATTAAGCATGACTTAGTTAGAGGCTTGAAAGATGTCACATTTGAGAAGGATAAGCTATAGTAGTGCATGTCAAGCCTAGAAAGCAAGTTGGTAATACACATCCTAAGAAGAGCATGATGAGCACATCCAAGGCATTTGAGTTGATGCATATGGACTTATTTAGACCAACCACATACACTAGCATTAGGTGGAAACAAATATAGATTTGTGATTGTGGATGATTTCACTAGATATACATGGGTATTCTTTCTTGGTGATAAGAGTGATGTGTTTGCAATATTCAAATCATTTGTCAAGGGCATTCACAATGAGTTTGAAACAACCATCAAGAAAGTTAGAAGTGACAATGGTAGTGAGTTCAAGAACACTAGAATTGATGAGTTATGTGATAAATTTGGAATTAGACATCAATTCTCGGCCAAGTACACTCCTCAATCAAATGGCTTAGTTGAAAGAAAGAATAGAACCTTGATTGATATGGCAAGATCAATGTTGAGTGAGTATAATGTGAGTCATTCATTTTGGGCCAAAGCAATCAACATGGCTTGCTACTATAGCAACCAACTCTATTGTCACCCCATGATGGAAAAGACTCCTTATGAGCTATTGAATGGAAGAAAGCCCAACATAGCGTACTTTCGGGTCTTTGGTTGTAAATGTTATATATTGAAGAAAGACACTAGATTGAGCAAGTTTGAAAAGAAATGTGATGAAGGTTTTTTGCTTAGTTACTCCACTACTAGCAAGGCTTATAGAGTTTGGAATTTGGCTAGTGGCACTCTTGAGGATGATTCATGATGTAGAGTTTGATGAAACAAATGGTTCCTAAGAGGAAGATGAGAATCTAGATGATGTAAGAGGCACTCAATTGGTCAATGCAATGAAGAACATGGACATTGGTGAGTTAAGGCCTAGAGAGGTGATTGATGTTGAAGATGACAAGAATCAAGTGCTCTCTAACTCAAATATGCAAGCTAGTGGTTCTCATGATCAAATTCAAGCAAGCACTAGTAATAGCAATGTGCAAAATCAATAAATGGCTAGTTCATCATCTCAACCAAGTGATCAATCAAATGTTAGCAATCAAGTACAAGTGCTTCAACCAACTAATGTTGCAAGAGATCATCCATTGGATACAATCATTGGTGATATTTCAAGATGTGTGCAAACAAAATCAAGATTGGCTTCATTTTGTGAGTATTTCTTATTTGTGTTATCCATTGAACCCAAGAAGATAGATGAAGCTTTAAAAGATGTTGATTGGATCAATGCTATGCATGAAGAGCTAAACAACTTTATAAGAAACCAAGTATGGGATTTAGTTGAGAGGCCTAAGGACCATAATGTGATTGGAACTAAGTGGGTCTTTCGGAATAAGCAAGATCAAGATGGGATAGTGATAAGGAACAAAGCAAGATTAGTGGCTCAAGGTTACACTCAAGTTGAAGGTCTTGACTTTGGAGAAACATATGCCCCGGTTGCAAGATTGGAAGCAATTAGGATCTTGTTAGCCTATGCTTGTGCCCACAACATTAAGTTGTACCAAATGAATGTGAAAAGTGCATTTCTAAATGGGTACATCAATGAGCTTGTGTATGTTGAGCAACCTCCCGGTTTTGAAGATAAGAAGAAACCCAACCATGTCTACAAGTTGAGAAAGGCTTTGTATGGATTGAAACAAGCACCTAGAGCATGGTATGAGAGATTGAGGGATTTCCTACTCTCTA